>NC_134490.1:71078413-71328211 GCF_040206685.1 Ascaphus truei | reverse complement strand
TCGGAGAGAGAACACGACCCCTTACTGATGACGCTATGCAGAATAGGTCTTAAGATGATCCGAGGAAAAGCTTAAATAAGAAGAGTCCGTCAGTAACAGGAACACTCCCTCATTGAACTATATATATATATTCCTGATTAACCCCCCTCCCCCTATTATATAAAACATTAATAGATCTTCCTCCTTGCCCTCTGAAATCAGTCTGATAGGAGCATTTACATATGCAATGTCTTTATACAGTATATAATGTATACAACAAGCGACAGAGAAGCATACAAGCTACTTCCAATATGACAAAAATGCACAGTAAAATACTTATATATTCTCTTGAAAAAGGGTCATTTAGTTTAACCCTTTGGCCAAAGCATAGTAGGCCTCGGACATAGTAAGCACTTAGGTGCTGCTGCTCGCTCTCGCTTGCTGCCACTCGCTCTACCAGGAGCTTTTTGCTGTCCTGGCAGAGGAGACAGCAAGCGCGCTTGGGAGGCGGGTATCACTGTGTGTGTGTGTGTGTGTGTGTGTGTGTGTGTGTGTCACTTTGAAGTGGTCTGTGTGTTTGTGTGTCACTGGGGAACCTATGTGTGTGTGTGTGTGTGTGTGTGTGTGTGTGTGTGTGTGTGTGTGTGTGTGTGTGTGTGTGTGTGTGTGTGTGTATATTATATAATATATATTTTAATATTTTAAAAATTAAAAAAAAAAGACCTGTTGTGAGAATAAATTATTTATTTACATTGTGCAACTTTGATAAATATATTCACAGACGCACACACGCACATGCACACACGCACATTCATTTCTGGGTGTTTGGTGCTATGCTGTACGTACATACAATCCTTCCGGTCCCCACCTGACCCTGCCCGGTGTCTCCGGTTCCCCTCCTCATACCTCCCCCCCCTCCCTCTCCCTCCACATACCTCCCCCCTCCCTCTCCATGCTCCCCCCCTCCCTCTCCATGCTCCCCCCCTCCCTCTTCATGCTCCCCCCCTCCCTCTTCATGCTCCCCCCCTCCCTCTCCCTCCTCCCCCCCTCCCTCTCCCTCCTCCCCCCCTCCCTCTCCCTCCTCCCCCCCTCCCTCTCCCTCCTCCCCCCCTCCCTCTCCCTCCTCCCTCTCCCCTCCCTCCCTCTCCCTCCTCCCTCTCCCCTCCCTTCCTCTCCCTCCTCCCCCCCTCTCCCTCCTCCCCCCCTCCCTCTCCCTCCTCCCGCCCTCCCTCTCCCTCCTCCCCCCCCCTCCCTCTCCCTCCTCCCCCCCCTCCCTCTCCCTCCTCCCCCCCCTCCCTCTCCCTCCTCCCCCCCCTCCCTCTCCCTCCTCCCCCCCCTCCCTCTCCTCCTCCCCCCCTCCCTCCTCCCCCCCTCCCTCTCCCTCTTCCCCCCCCCCTCCCTCTCCCTCTTCCCCCCCCCTCCCTCTCCCTCTTCCCCCCCTCCCTTCCCCCCCCCCTCCCTCCTCCCCCCCCCCTCCCTCCTCCCCCCCTCCCTCCTCCCCCCCTCCCTCTCCCTCCTCCCCCCCCTCCCTCTCCCTCCTCCCCCCCCTCCCTCTCCCTCCTCCCCCCTCTCCCTCCTCCCCCCTCTCCCTCCTCCACCCCCTCCCTCTCCCTCCTCCCCCCCCTCCCTCTCCCTCCTCCCCCCCCTCCCTCTCCCTCCTGCCCCCCCTCTCACTCCCTTCTGCCCCCCCTCTCACTCCCTACTTCCCCCCCTCTTTCCCTTCTGCCCCCCTCTCTCCCTTCTGCCCCCCCTCTCTCCCTTCTCCCACCCCTCTCTCTCCCTTCTCCCACCCTCTCTCTCCCTTCTCCCCCCTCTCCCTCCCTTCTCCCCCCTCTCGCTCCCTTCTGCCCCCCCTCTGTTCCCCGCTCCTGCCTCCTCTCTCCCCCTCCCCCCACCCCTTCTCCCCCCTTTCTCCCTTCTGCCCCCCCTCTCCCTTCTGCCCCCTCTCTCTCCCCCCTCCCCCCACCCCTTCTCCCCCCCACCCCTTCTCCCCCCTCTGCCCCCTCTCTCCCTTCTGCCTCCTCTCTCCCCCCACCCCTTCTCCCCCCACCACACCACTCCGTTTGCCCCCCCACCACCAGCCCGTTTTTCACACCCACCCCCCTGCACCTGCCCCAGCCCCGTTTTTCACACCCACCCCCCTGCACCAGCACCAGCCCCAGCCCGTTTTTCACACCCACCTCCCTGCACCCGCACCAGCCCGTTTTTCACACCCACCCCCCCTGCACCAGTCCGTTTTTTCACACACACAGGTCCTGGTCCGATTCAAGGCAGGGGAGGATGACTCCTGTATGGCGTCTTCTCATCTGTCTACTGCCATGGCCGGACTCGGTCTGGTGAGAAGCCGGTAAGGAGCAGTCCCCCCCCCCTCACCCTGGTGGCGGTGCATGCATGCTATCTCTGGTGTGTGGGACACACACACTGCCTTCTGTCTGGTCGCGTTGCTCTGTAGTAACAATGGCGGCTCTGAAGGGAACCGGCTGCAGCCCCATTGGATGGGAGCGGTCACGTGACCGCTCCTCCGCTTCCCCGAGCGGCAAATTTCAATCTGCCGCTCTCGGAAGAGTTTCTCCTCCTCAGCACACATCATGTACGTATGTGACCAGCAAACCCCGGGTCCGAACAGGCGGAGCGAGAACACGACCCCTTACTGATGACACTATGCAGAATAGGTCTTAAGATGATCCGAGAAAAAGCTTAAATAAGAAGAGTCCGTCAGTAACAGGAACACTCCCTCATTGAACTATATATATATATATATTCCTGATTAACCCCCCTCCCCCCATTATATAAAACATTAATAGATCTTCCTCCTTGCCCTCTGAAATCAGTCTGATAGGAGCATTTACATATGCAATGTCTTTATACAGTATATAATGTATACAACAAGCCACAGAGAAGCATACAAGCTACTTCCAATATGACAAAAATGCACAGTAAAATACTTATATACTCTCTTGAAAAAGGGTCATTTAGTTTAACCCTTTGGCCAAAGCATAGTAGGCCTCGGACATAGTAAGCACTTAGGTGCTGCTGCTCGCTCTCGCTTGCTGCCGCTCGCTCTACCAGGAGCTTTTTGCTGTCCTGGCAGAGGAGACAGCAAGCGCGCTTGGGAGGCGGGTATCACTGTGTGTGTGTGTGTGTGTGTGTGTCACTTTGAAGTGGTCTGTGTGTTTGTGTGTCACTGGGGAACCTATGTGTGTGTGTGTGTATATTATATAATATATATTTTAATATTTTAAAAATTAAAAAAAAAAGACCTGTTGTGAGAATATATTATTTATTTACATTGTGCAACTTTGATAAATATATTCACGCACATGCACATGCACATGCACACACGCACATTAATTTCTGGGTGTTTGGTGCTATGCTGTACGTACATACAATCCTTCCGGTCCCCACCTGACCCTGCCCGGTGTCTCCGGTTCCCCTCCTCATACCTCCCCCCCTCCCTCTCCCTCCACATACCTCCCCCCTCCCTCTCCATGCTCCCCCCCTCCCTCTCCCTCCTCCCCCCCTCCCTCTCCCTCCTCCCCCCCTCCCTCTCCCTCCTCCCCCCCCTCCCTCTCCCTCCTCCCCCCCTCCCTCTCCCTCCTCCCCCCCTCCCTCTCCCTCCTTCCCCCCCTCCCCCCCCTCCCTCTCCCTCCTCCCCCCCTCCCTCTCCCTCCTCCCCCCCTCCCTCTCCCTCCTGCCCCCCCTCTCACTCCCTTCTGCCCCCCCCCTCTCACTCCCTACTTCCCCCCCTCTTTCCCTTCTGCCCCCTCTCTCCCTTCTGCCCCCCCTCTCTCCCTTCTGCCCCCCCTCTCTCCCTTCTGCCCCCTCTCTCCCTTCTGCCCCCCCTCTCTCCCTTCTGCCCCCCCTCTCTCCCTTCTGCCCCCCCTCTCTCCCTTCTGCCCCCTTCTCTCTCCCTTCTCCCACCCCTCTCTCTCCCTTCTCCCACCCTCTCTCTCCCTTCTCCCCCCTCTCACTCCCTTCTCCCCTCTCTCGCTCCCTTCTGCCCCCCCTCTCTCTCCCCCCTCCTGCCTCCTCTCTCCCCCTCCCCCCACCCCTTCTCCCCCCTCTCTCCCTTCTGCCCCCCTCTCTCTCCCTTCTGCCCCCTCTCTCTCCCCCCTCCTCTCTCCCCCTCACCCCACCCCTTTTCCCCCCACCCCTTCTCCCCCCCTCTGCCCCCCTCTCTCTCCCTTCTGCCTCCTCTCTCCCCCCACCCCTTCTCCCCCCACCACACCACTCCGTTTGCCCCCCCACCACCAGCCCGTTTTTCACACCCACCCCCCTGCACCAGCCGCAGCCCGTTTTTCACACCCACCCCCCTGCACCAGCACCAGCCCCAGCCCGTTTTTCACACCCACCTCCCTGCACCCGCACCAGCCCGTTTTTCACACCCACCCCCCTGCACCAGTCCGTTTTTCACACACACAGGTCCTGGTCCGATTCAAGGCAGGGGAGGATGACTCCTGTATGGCGTCTTCTCATCTGTCTACTGCCATGGCCGGACTCGGTCTGGTGAGAAGCCGGTAAGGAGCAGTCCCCACCCCTCACCCTGGTGGCGGTGCATGCATGCTATCTCTGGTGTGTGGGACACACACACTGCCTTCTGTCTGGTCGCGTTGCTCTGTAGTAACAATGGCGGCTCTGTAGGGAACCGGCTGCAGCCCCATTGGATGGGAGCGGTCACGTGACCGCTCCTCCGCTTCCCCGAGCGGCAAATTTCAATCTGCCGCTCTCGGAAGAGTTTCTCCTCCTCAGCACACATCAGCGCGCATGCGGAGGGTGAAAACTATAGCCGCGCTGATAACAGATGCAGGGGCTTTGTGCATCTGTTCAGCGCAGCTCAGCGACGCTGAGTGCACTATGTCCTGGGCCTAAGCCTGCGAGCCACGACAAGGCAGACCCAGAATGAAAAAGACCTGCTGACTTGGGAAGTCAGTAGCTCTCGTTTTTGACACTTATATACATTTATATTTTGTGGGGGCTCAGGGGTTCCTAAAATGAGCTTGCTGGGGTTATGTGTGTTGTTATATAATGTAAAACCCTGTTTATTTAATGTAACCATGTATTGTCATCATAACTCCGTGCCCAGGACATACTTGAAAAAGAGAGTTAACTCTCAATGTATTGCTTCCTGGTAATAAAACAGCAATAGTGTACACTGTGTTAATATACAGAAATGTGAATAGTAACTTGGCTCTTATGCATGCCCACTTACGAAAACAAAGAATTAATAAAGCAGTTACAACTTCTGGCTATTGTGTGCCTCTTTAATATGCTGATGACTGCCGGACCCCAAGGATATACAGGTAACGACCCAGTTGTGCTCCAAAATGTATTTTGTTGGATGTCCCTCACAGTAATCCAACAAGATAAAGATAGATACATTGTGCAGACCAGTAGTACACAACAAGTTTTAGTATTAATAAAAAACACACTACTCACACTTTCAGTAGTTATTACAGGCAATAAGAGGCTGAGCCTCTGGAAGACAAATTCCTAATGCTGATGGGCTGCAGACACTGTGTGACGGCTGATCATTGGTATCACTCTGGAGACTTCGTTTTTGTAAGTTGGCATGCATAAGAGCCAAGTTATTATCCACATTTCCATATATTAACTCAGTGTACACTATTGCTGTTTTCTCTCTTCTGGGTTGATCCTGCTCCTTCCGGAACTTGGAGGAGATATGCTGTACTAGAGGACTTTTTGGAAACAAGTCCTCACTGGAGGTTTCAAGCAACTTTCACCCTAGTATCTATCATTTAATTTTACTTGCCTTGATTCCACTTTTTGTCACATATATTGATGAGTGTAGGAGCGCCGTCCAATTCTTTTTGGTGTTTTGCTTCCTGGTAAAACATTTTATAAATAAATAAATATTGGGATATCTGTATAAGTGCTAGAAAAGGCAATGCAAGGGTTTCAGGCTTCGCCATATTGTACAAACTGTGGTTTTAAAGGTAACCACATGTCTTCAGGTTCCAGGAACACACTGAGATCAGAGGTCCACAAGAGTCTGCAGTGTGACTTCTAATCCCCAGAAGGCAAAGAAAAGAGAAAACAACCCCAATATTTACACTACAAAAGGTGTGCCTAGAGTAGAATTTAAATTCAGAAGAAGGAGGGATAGAGATGCGACTAAAATATATTTATTCATTCTTAAAATATAAAGTTGCATCTTTCTTGTTGGTAAAATATTTCAAACTTCAACAAATCTACACAATTTTAATAAAACATTAGTGACTCCTAATACAATAAGGTTGTTTTTTCCCCCTTGTCTGTGAAGTAAATGTAAACCTAGTACAACATGCTTGTTGCACTAAATAAGTCACCAGGGGGCTAAGTTTATCAAAGACCCCTGTTGTAAAACCCTACTAAACTAATATTAATAATGATGTGATTTATTTGATTAAACAGGTGTCGTTTTTGTGGACACTGCAAGGATATAATTACCTTCTGGTTTCTGTCAACCTTAATAGGCGCAGTCACTTCCGTTCATGAATTACACAGTAACATTTTATTTTAAGGTAACCACTAATGATCAGAAACATTGCACACAGTCACAATACATTTTAGCCAAGGTTTTTATTACCAAGTGAAATATATCAAGCACGCTGGACTTCCTAAAGCAACTCACACTTACAATAGCCTTATAACATAGCTGAACACTAGTATGTTATAAGATACATTTCTTCACATATTGACATTCTTGGTTAAAACAAATCCTATTATCTTTCTTTCAGTACATTTAGCCTTCATGAACAAAGAGTATAATGGATATGACCATAAGGCAGCATCTCTCTGCAGCAGAAAATCAGCAAGGTATTGTCATTAACTATAATATTTGCATTATAATAATAATAATAATGGGAGAGGTTAAATGAGTTATCCACAAAGACCGGAATGGATCAAAGCAGTCTTTGGCTCTAAATGAGTGATTGGTAGTTGATGAAAAATCATTTAATATGGGACTAGACATACGATTTCTGCATTGAATGATACTGACAATGAACCTAAGGAGGATGTTGAAACACAGCCTTGTTCATTGGCAGTCTCACATCAGTATGTATTGTATATTATATGGGTTTTAAGAAGAAAGCCAGCAAGGGCAGGGGAGGGCAGTTAGCTGTCAATGCTGCTGCTTGTCTGTTATTAAACGTTACTGTGAGGGGAAGACAGTACTTGCTGTTCTGGATAGAAGGTTTTAAGTTCTCATATTTACTGCTTTATTTATTTTTTCACGCCTATATAATGCAAAGTTGTTACATGGGAATTGACGTGCGTTATGCATGGACATTGCCTTTCATTGATGACTAATCCGTGCAGATACAGTACTAGCTAAAATCACTGTACAAATTCTTTAGTGAGCTGTCTTCATTAATGTTTATATTATTTCAGTTTTAAAGTTGCATATCTTTCTCAGCAATATTGTTCTAACGTTGCATGTCTGAGCTCATTCTTTTGAAATGTATACTATATACTATATAGTGTATACTGTGCCTTAGCTATGGTGTAAATTGCTATAACTAATATCTGTATTTTAAGTTTGTTATATTTTATATGTATAAATATACACACAATGTTTTTTTTATTAATATTTTATAATATTTTCGTTCATCATATAGTTAAGTTTTATGTTTGTGTCTAAAAGCAGAAATAGGAGATTGTATGTGTACTAACTAATTGTATGTGTACTAACTAATCCTTTCTTTGCCCTTTGATAACCTTCTTAAGATGCCGATGCCTTACTCAATGCTTACAAATTAATTCAAGATGCTAATACTGACAGATCAGTAGATGTGCCAGAGAACTTCAGCTGTGATTTATATATCCTATGTGCAGAACAAGCTATCCAAGTAAGTTTTTGTTTTTTTACAGAAATACAGTACTTGAACAACCACACTTTTTTTTGTTAAGCTTAAATAAAGAGTACATATACTGCAGTATAAAGTAGTGAATAAAATAACAATACCCTTTTAAGAATTCTTATATTTATTTAGAAAATGGAGACCAATACAATATTATTACCAATAACTACTGCTTAGGAGCATTCACCCAAAGTTTGTATAACTACTGCTATCGAGCTTACCCACACTTTGTAAGACACCTTCTCTGCAGCATACAGTATGTATGCTGGTCACACTATCCTATCCAGTCCCAGCCTCGGACCTTGAAAATGTACTGCACTCTGATTTTTCAAAGGTTCAAAACTGGATCACCCAAAACAAACTGTTTTTAAACACTGACAAAACAGTAACTATGATACTTGGGACTAAAGCTTCCATGACAGAGTTACTGATCAGACCCAGCTCTAAGGCTGAGGCCCCAGTGTCGGCTCTGCACGCGCGCCTGCTAGGCTGGCGGCACGTGCAGCTGGGATCCCAGGTCTGCGGTGAGCTGCAGGGGGAAAGACGGGGGATGGGGCGGGGGGCGCGGTCATGATGTCACCCGGCAGGTTCACTCTCATTGGCTGAACCACCGGGGGGCGTGGCCAGCGCTCCATCGCGAGTTGTGAGCACAGATTTCCTGTCTTCACAGAAATCTGTTCGCACAACGGGGCGGGCAAGGTAGTTAGTGGGCTCGGCCCCATTGAGGGGCGGCTCTTGTCCCTGCAGCACCCGCCATAGCAGGCAGCGGGGACCTAGCCTAACGCTAATCTAGCCTCAGTTACCAGCTTTACATATTTGGGTATGTGACTAGACTCCCATCTAACATTTAATTTGCATATTGACAACCCAACATCCAAAATCTATTCCAAACTGATTGTACTTTATAGAAATAAATCCTGCCTAAGCCCATTGGTCAGAAAGTGTATCGCACAGCAGCTGCTAATGCCAATTATTGACTATGGAGATATAGTGCATGGTACAGCACCCCAAACTCACCTCTACAAACTTGACATTCTTTATAGCTCAACATGCCATTTTGTCCTATTATGTAACTTCCACACCTACCATCGTGATATGTTAATTGGACTAGGTTGGCTATCCCTTGAGTCCAGGTGCAATTTACATCTTTCATTTCACCGTCAAATACGTTCTGGACAAGTTTCCCGTTTATCTGAGCAGGCTTCTCATCCCTACTGTACACATCACCCATCTCCTTAGATCCACCTCCAGAATCCTGCTTGTGGTTTCAGGTTTAATAAAGAATCTGGTCGCTCTTCCTTCTCTTACTGAACACCCAGCTGCTAGAACACAATTACCAGAGTCTCTCAAATCCTTCCTTCTGCTTCCTGTCTAAGGTCCGTTAAGACTTCTGCTGTTTTCAACTTTAAACATATTTGCAACTGTAAATTGTACCGTTGTCAACTTCACTTTGTGCCCAGGACACACTTGAAAACGAGAGGTAACTCTCAATGTATTTTTTGACCTGGTAAAATATTTTATAAAATCTTTTAAATATTATTTTAGAGAGTAATGGTTTAAGCAATATTGGTCACTAACATTAACTTGTGCTCTGATATTGTTCAGTTTAAGAATGACACTTAATTACATGCCAGTTTCTGAGAAAGTCACACATAACATTTATATTTGCACCTTAATTTTTCAATGTATTCCTCTACATCAGGGGTGCGTAAAGTGGGGGCCGCAAAATTTCCGGGGGGCGTGGCTGTTACAGAGGCCCCGCGCTGCCCCGAATGCATTTAAAATAAATGCCGGGGATCGCGCAAGGCCTCTGTAGCTTTTAACTTACCTTGAGTTCCAGCGATGCATCTCCATGACAACCGGCATCACATGACGCCGCGGGGTCACGTGACGTTATGTTGCACGGCAACATGACGTCACATGACTCCACAACGTCATTTGACACCGGAGCCATGCAGGTGGGGGGGCGCGAGCCGGAGGAGAGAGGGGGGCGTATGCTGGAAACTTTGCCCACCCCTGCTTTACATAATAATTTGGTCTCTATTAAATAATTGGTTGCTATATTTTTCTTCTTTGTATGTCGTTGCAGGTAGGAAATCAATCAGTGAGCAGAGATTGCCTACAGATGTATTTTAAAAGTAACCCTCCTACAAACCAGTTTTTTGGACGGGCGTATTTGTGCGAAGCCCAGTTACATGTCCCTCAGTCTGCTAATAATGTGGTATGGAAGTAGAAGTAGTTACATTTTTATGTAAGAGCCCTTATGCGATTACAGGACTGAAGATACAAAATAGTCGTTGTATATTGTGCAAAACCTTTAGGAGCCAGTCTTTGATCTGGTAAAGCTAAATACCAATGTTGATCTTGTTTTGAAGCTTAAATATTTTACCCCTAGATATAGCACTCGAAAAAGGGGATCCAGGCATTCTTCAATCTCATTTGTCCCTTGACAAAAGAGCTGTTACACAACATGACAGAAATAAATAATAATATGCACCCAACCATTAAAAGCAGCAGTTGAAGCTGCCGTTTATTTATTTTTTTCCCCCCTTTAATATGTACATCAATACAATCCACACAATGATAAGTAATTAGCTAAGTTTCTGATCGATCCGTTCTCCTCTGATCGATCGGCAAATATTTGGCTCGGGGTTCACTAAATGGCTGCAGAGGAGTATTCTGCAGTCAGTGGAACGCATATGTATATTAATATGCCAAAGTTCTGTGGGGAAGATCATGTGACCAGGCAGTCACTAGATACAATTGGTGCACTACTGGAGAGAGGGCAGGGCTCAAAAAGGGGTGTGCCAGTGCCTGTTTCAGAAGAGGAAGGGGATATGACTTTGTAAATGGTTGCTATAGAAACAAAAAATGCTTGATACATTATCATACATTAAAAATGTAATTTGGAGTTGTTTTAAAAATGAAAATGCTAATACAGGCGGTCCTCGGTTATCCGACGCAATGCGTTACTCAAAATGGTGTCGGATAGCGAAGCGTCGTATAGCGAAACCCATTTTCCCATAGGAACACTGTTTAAATCAAACGTTCCGTTCCTGAAGGCATTTTTAATGCTAAAATACACAAAATATTTTACTCAAGCAATAAGATATGCAGCACACACATAGATTATGATGGAAACATTTGATTCCAGAACTGCAAAATAAAAATAAAACTATACTGTATTCTGTACAGTAATGTACATGACCAAAACAAAACATCAATTATTGGAGGAAGATGATTGGGGGGGAGGGATCTTCAACAGACAACGGACTTTTTGGAGGTGATGTAGGTGGACTTGAAGGTTTCGGCCTCTTGAAGAATCTCTTCATTGAAGTCTGGACAGATCCTTTCCTTTTCTGCATGTAGATCTCTCTATAGCAGCTGATTTGGTTAGACACCCCACGACTGACTGTTGAACGCCGTTCAATGTTAGGGTCATTGTCCTCAAATATGGCCAGTGCGCTATCAATGTGCTTGAATGCCGCAGCCAACATTTTGGTTGACAATGATTTACGTGTCTGTGGCTGTGCCACATCAGCAGATTGGTGGGCCTCCTCTTCAGCAATTTTTTGCTCTTCTAATTGCATCAGGTCTTCATTACTCAACTCGTTAGAACTCCTCAATATCCTCGGTTGAGATCTCTGGCCATTTGCACAACAGTTTCTGTAACCTCTACAACAGTCTCTGTAAGGCCATGGACATCAGACACAAAATCCGGGCACAAATTACGCCAAACTCCATTTAAATTGGATTGTTTCACCTCATTCCATGCCTCTCCGATGTTTCTCACTGCATGGAGAATGTTGTAACCCTTCCAAAATTCTTTTAAGGTTGGACCTCCTTCCACATCAGTTGCTCTGATGGCCTGGGCAAATGTTCGCCTAAGATAGTAGGCCTTGAAGGAAGCGATAACCCCCTAGTCCATCGGCTGTATCAATGAGGTGGTGTTGGGGGGCATGAACACCACCATGACGTTTGGATGATGGTCATCCAGGTACACGGGATGGCCAGGAGCATTGTCCAGGAGCAGCAATGCTTTAAAATCAAGGTTCTGGTTTATGCAATATAATTGCACAGCTGGGATAAATTGATGCTGGAACCAGTCCTCAAAAAGGCTCCCTGTTACCCATGCCTTACGGTTGGACTTCCAAATCACTGGAAGTGTGCTCTTTGCATAACCCTTGAATGCCCTAGGGTTTTCTGCATGATAAACAAGCAAAGGTTTTAGCTTTAAATCACCTGCAGCATTTGATCCAAGCAGAAGAGTCAGTCTGTCCTTTGCAACTTTAAACCCGGGCATAGATTTTTCCTCTTTTGCAATGTAGCTTCTACTGGGCATTTTCTTCCAGTAGAGCCCAGTCTCATCAACATTGATATATAATATATATTAACAGTGTTCGACAAACCTATACATTTGCTCGCCCCGAGCGAGTGGATTTAACATCGTGGCGAGCTCCTATTGGCCCAAGCAGCACACGTTTGGTACTAGGTGGCGAGTAGATTTTTTTGTGTGGCGAGTAGATTTTTTGGTGATTTGTCAACCACTGTATATATATATATATATATATAGTGGTTGACAAATCACCAAAAAAACTGCATGATAAACAAGCAAAGGTTTTAGCTTTAAATCACCTGCAGCATTTGATCCAAGCAGAAGAGTCAGTCTGTCCTTTGCAACTTTAAACCCGGGCATAGATTTTTCCTCTTTTGCAATGTAGCTTCTACTGGGCATTTTCTTCCAGTAGAGCCCAGTCTCATCAACATTGAACACTTGACGTGCGCAATAGCCACCGTCCTCTATAATTTTGGCCAATGTAACAGGGAAGGTTTTAGCTGCCTCCTCATCAGCACTAGCAGCTTCACCGGTCACTTTAATGTTATGCAAGTTTGCCCTCTCTTTAAACCGCATAAACCAGCCCTTACTTGCAGTGAATGTTTCCTCGGTGGACCCTTCTCCATGCTGGTGCTTACTGTCCTCATAAAGACTCAAAGCCTTGGCCTGAATTAAGGCTAAACTAATAGGCACATGACGCTGGGATTGATCTTCCAGCCATATGATGAGGAGTTTTTCTACCTCAGCAATATGCCCAACACGTTGCCTTATTGTTGTACTTGCATAGGTGCTGATCCCTTGATCTGTTCCAAGATTCTTGCCTTATCTTTGATTATTGTCACAATAGTTGTGCGAGGTATATCCAAGGAACGTCCAATTTCTGTGTTCGTCTCTCCTTTCTCAGAGCACTTTCTTATGTTTTGTTTGGTCTCCAAAGTAATAGATTTTCTATTCCTTTTTGGAGTAACAGCACTTTGCTTTTTGCCTTTATCAGCCATGGTTAGGGCCTAAAATACACCACTAAACCTTCACACAGACTGTTCAGAATAATTTCCCTAACCTGCAGCCTTCTGATTGGACATTTGTAGCAATTTTTTAAAGCGTCGTAAAAGCGTCGGATAAGCCGTTCGGGCGTCGTAAAATGGGCCATAAGGATGCATTGACTAGCGTCGGATAAGCCGTTCGTCGTAAAACAAAACGTCGTAAAACGAGGACCGCCTGTATTTTCTTAGTACAGAATTGATTTATTTAAAAAAAAAATATGTAGGATATTGCTTGGTCTGCAGCTTTAAATAAAAAAGCCAGAAAGGCTTTCTTCTAAAACAGCGGTGCGCAAACTGTGGGGCGCGACCCCCAGGGGGGGCGCGACACTGCCGACGGGGGGCGCGGGGTTTACAGAGGCCCCGCGCGCTTCCCGAAGGCACTTAAATTAAGTGCCGGGGGAGCTGCAGGGCCTCTGTAAACCTTACTTACCTAGGCTCCGGCGGCTTCCTCCCTGCGGCGCCATGGCAACGCGGCGTCAAAATGACGCTGCGAGGTCATGTGACGTCACGTTGCTATGGCAACGTGACGTCATTACGCCGGAGCGCGGGTAAGTTGGGGTTGGGGGGGGCGCGGGAGCGAGTGGACAGCCGTCAGGGGGGCGCAGGGAAAAAAGTTTGCGCCCCCCTGTTCTAAAACATACATTTTTAATGTATTATATATATATATATATATATATATATATATATATATATATATATATATATATATAATATATATTAACAGTGTTCGACAAACCTATACATTTGCTCGCCCCGAGCGAGTGGATTTAACATCGTGGCGAGCTCCTATTGGCCCAAGCAGCACACGTTTGGTACTAGGTGGCGAGTAGATTTTTTTGTGTGGCGAGTAGATTTTTTGGTGATTTGTCAACCACTGTATATATATATATATATATATAGTGGTTGACAAATCACCAAAAAAACTGCATGATAAACAAGCAAAGGTTTTAGCTTTAAATCACCTGCAGCATTTGATCCAAGCAGAAGAGTCAGTCTGTCCTTTGCAACTTTAAACCCGGGCATAGATTTTTCCTCTTTTGCAATGTAGCTTCTACTGGGCATTTTCTTCCAGTAGAGCCCAGTCTCATCAACATTGAACACTTGACGTGCGCAATAGCCACCGTCCTCTATAATTTTGGCCAATGTAACAGGGAAGGTTTTAGCTGCCTCCTCATCAGCACTAGCAGCTTCACCGGTCACTTTAATGTTATGCAAGTTATATATATATATTGCTCCTGATCACTGATATCAAAATAATCTCACTTATTTTCTCTAATAAGTGATGGTGCTATTCTAATATGTTGCATAATAACTGCTTTAAAATGATTGTCAATTTGGCAATTTTTGTTTCAGGATGAATTGAAAAGGTCAGTGGCATTTTATCTCAAGGCCATAGAATTTGCGAAACAGCAGCAAAGGTGTGTTCCATTTAATTAATTTTCTGTCAGTTTTAATTATTGAAGCAGTTAGTTAAAATTTTCCATTATGGGATGTACGTACCCTAATCCAGGGGTTCTCAACTCCAGTCCTCAAGATCCCCCCCAACTGGTCACGTTTTCAGGATATCCCTGCTTCAGCACAGGTGGCTGAATCAGGGATATCCTGTGCTGAAGCAGGGATATCCTTAACACCTCTCCTATTGGGTGGTCTTGAGGACTGGAATTGAGAACCGCTGCCCTAAGCTATAAGCCTTTTAGGCTTTTGACAAAACAGTAGCTGTACTGAATGTTAAGACTATTGACGTAAATAAGCTTACTAGGCACAGTTTTGCCAACCAAACCCTTTATCTGCATCCTTTTACATTTTGAACATTATAGAATAACATTTGTAGGATTCATTTATTTGACCTCAAGAAAGAAAAAGTCCCATGTAGCTGTTTTGTTTTTCAGATACTATTTTTTAGTATCCAACGCATCCGTCTTATACTGGCAGACGGTCCGTCCATTTCTGAAGTCCGGCAGTCGCCACCACCTTATTCCTAGCCTTACTCGTGTTGTACAAGCTTTGGATTTTATTGACGAGCAAGACCGGGCCTGGAAAGCAGAACTTATGATGTAAGTTTAATTGTTTTGAGAGCTTTAAAAAAAAAAAAATGACCGCAAAATTGAAAACATCAATGATGCTTTTTTTTATTCTAAGGTTTTGGAAAATGGGTATGTTACATTTGTAGATCAATTCAATGTTGTTGCATCTTATGTGCGCACTGGTTAAACGTCACAATGCCGCCATGATGTTCATCAAACATGATAAAAACAGGCATGTTTGGCCCATATGAGTTAAGACATTGCCTGAATGGTGTCAATATGGATATGGAAAAGTGAGGAATCACAACAACAGTATTTGAATTAACTTTAAACTACTTATTATCTAAAAAATGCATAACATTTCTGAAAAATATTTTTCAGAGATACACTACCTCCAACATTTGTAAAATACCATACATAATGCATACGTGTGTGTGTGTGTAATATATATATAAAAAATGAATAGACGATACAGTTCTGTGGCTAACGAAATGCTTTTATTTGTGCGAGCTTTCGAGATACACTGATCTCTTCTTCCAGCGATGTTACATTGAATAAAGCAGGCAAGGGTTTTACTCAAAAACAGTGCATCTTGTTATGTGACTAGGACCCATCCCTACCCCTGTGTAGTGTGCGATTTATGACTAGAGGTGTTAAATAGTCCCTGAATGTGAGGATTGTAAGAGTGTGTGTGTGTGTAAATATAAATAAATAAAGAGCCCACAGTGTATACAGCGCTTTACAAAAGGTGTGTGGAGTGGGAGTATATCAATGGTGTGCATAGGTGGGGAAATGTGAGAGGGTGTTGCAATACTAAAAGTGTGTGTAGATACTATGTGGTCCCTACTGGTATATAGGGATGGAATTATATATATATATATATATATATATATATATATATATTCATGGTATGGAGATTTGCACTCACGTTTTGGTTGGAAGGCAGATGCTTGTCCCATATGCAACATATAGACGTGTGGTCACCAGGGGAATCCTGATGGCCAAAGAAGACAGCCCACCGCAAAGATGATACAAAAAAGTGTATTATGAAACACAGGGCCGCCAACGTTTCGGTCCTCGTAGAGAGACCTTCCTCAGGGCAGTGCCTCTATGAGGACCGAAACGTTGGCGGCCCTGTGTTTCATAATACACTTTTTTGTATCATCTTTGCGGTGAGCTGTCTTCTTTGGTCATCAGGATTCCCCTGGTTACCACACGTCTATATAAATATATATATATATAACTATATAAATATATATATATAAGTGTCCTTGCTATCTATCCCACAGGTGTTATTTATCCATTCCCCTGTTGTCACTGATTTGCGCCGTTTGTATTTTGATCCTTTGTATATTTTCTGCTATGGTTTATGTGTATATATATATATATATATATATATATATATATATATATATATATATATATACACATAAACCATAGCAGAAAATATACAAAGGATCAAAATACAAACGGCGCAAATCAGTGACAACAGGGGAATGGATAAATAACACCTGTGGGATAGATAGCAAGGACACTCATTGCTATTTATCCCACAGGTGTTATTTATCCAATCACCTGTGGTCACTGATTTGCGCCGTTTGTATTTTGCATCTATATATATATATTCTTTTTTTTTTTACTTGTTTATCATGTTCTTCATTCGGCAAGAAAAAACATATTGGGTATCTAATTTTGAAGATGGTCAGGGAATAATTTGAGTTCAAAGAATAAATATTGGGAATACCTGCACGCAATACACATCCTCTTTTCTTTCTTCTCAGGGAGCTGCTGGAGTGCATGTTGGATGCTCAAAAAATAGAGGCAGCTGCTGACTTTGCGTCTGTGACAGCAGAATATGTTAAAGCGGAAGTCCCTGAGAAATATCATCTGCTCTTCTCTAAAATGGTGATTACTGAAATGATAGGTCATGTTTTTCTTTGACGGGTGTTGCTATGTAAGGGTGGAACTGTGCAAGTACAGTATAAGTTAATGTGACAAGATTCATGGAAATTGTGACAGCAAGGGCAACATCTACTAAAGCAGGGGTGGGCAACTCCCGTCCTCAAGGGCCACCAACAGGTCAGGTGTTAATGATACACCTGCTTCAGGACAGGTGGCTCAATCAGTGGCTCAGTCTAAGGGCCTCATGCAGAGAGCAGCGCTATTTAGAATTGGAGAGGGGAATAAAAAGAAGCTTTAATGGAGAGTTTTTTTCTCCATATGCAGAAAGGTCCGAAAACTGCATTTAGAATCCTTTCTGCATATGGAGAGTTTCAACCAGCGATATGCGCGCTGTTGAAACGTGTTGAAAAAAAAACGCGTTTTTTTTTTTTTTCTCCCCCACCGGCAGCCGACCTCCAGCTTCCAGCCAAGTTTTTTTGGCGGAGGTAAATAGAGAATTTCTCTCCATGTTATTGGCGCGATCAGCCACTAGATGGCGATCGCGCCTTTCTGAATATGGATATTTTTAGAACAGGGGAAATTTAGGTTCTCGCCGGTAGCTCGGTGAGAAACACAAAAAAATAAAAAAACATGGCGCTTTTTTTAAAACTCGCCAGTACCTGCAGTTCTACAGGCATTTCTCTCCAAAAAATGCCGCTATTCACCTTACCGCTGCTCTCTGCATGAGGCCCAAAGACTGAACCATCTCAGCTGAAGCTATTCTGAAAACCTGGCTTGTTGGTGGTTCTTAAGGGCTGGAGTTGCCCACCCCTGTACGAAACAGTGTTAAGGCTTACAGCTTATGTAATTGAATATGCCTTAAAGGGTTAGAGCAAGCGTGGTCAACTCCAGTCGTCAAGCCCCCCCTCCTCCCCCAACAGGTCATGTTTTCAGAATATCCCAGCTTCAGCACAGGTGGCTGAATAAGTCCTTGCTTCAGCATAGATGTAATGACATTCTGGGTAATGACATGGAAATGAGCACAGTGTGTCTTTCTTTACTTCACATCCAATTTAACATGGACCCCTCGGAGCTTATTTCTGCCGCATTACACAGCTTTTCAGCACAGCCTGGGTTAAAGCAGTGCATAGCCAGTAACACTGCTCACAGACAGCTCTTTCAACCTTTTGAGTCTCACGAGTGCGAGATTGGTTGCTGGCTATGCAACGTGAAGCTGGTACGTGGGTATATCCAGACATTAAAAAAGTTATGGTGGGTAAAAAAAAAAAAAGGCCAAAAACCCTCCACCGTACAGTGTACTGTAAATAAAAATACCACGTGTGGTTTATTTGCATGTGTCAGACAGGTTTAACAAATGTTTTTTTTTTAAAGTCTGAGTTTGAAAGGTAACTTTTACAATACTCCTTGACCACTTTTTGTAAAAAACTTCCAGTGTGCAAATGAATAACCAATTAGATGTATACAGGCAAAGTACATTTGACATTTGTTTTCAAAAGTTATAAATAATAATTTTGTTATTTAAAGGTACATCACAAATTAATTGATTTGGATAAAGCAGCTATGGAAACCAAAGCTTCCATGAGGCTGTCGGTCATCTATGAAATTCAGAAGCTGAGATCGTGAGTATGAAAGTTTTCACTCTTATGAGATCTTCCTAAAAGTATAAAGTTGCGCCAAACAATCATAGGCCAGCTATACTTTTATGGGCTTTATGTTGTTTTATAGTTTTTCCTGTTATCGTAGAAAAAAATATTGCCATCATTCTGAAAAATCAGTATTTTGTACATTAAGCATGTATTATACTAAGGTTTTGTGCCTATAGGCAAACAATGACGCGCACCGCTTGTAGGCGTGGCCATGACGTCACGAGGGTAGGCCTCACTGTGATTGACTCAGTGTCACGTGGCACAGCAGCCACTTGAAAATACACATTTCTTTGTATTTCCACCAAGCTGCCGCAACAATGCTGTCTGCCGTGCGCACGCGCGCGTCAGCAGTGGATACACTGTAGTATGAAGACAGGTATTTTTCATTACCGTGCGCGCGCATGCGCTTAGTATAATACATGCCTTACCTGTATATTTCCTACCTCTCCCTTTTCTCCTCTTTTCTCAGTGAGCATTAACATTGTAATTAGTTTTTTATGTGATGTATTTCTAGTTATAATTTAATTGCCACAAAGCCATGGAAAATAACAATATGTTTCCTTAATGTTTCCAGCTATAACATTCTGCATTCACTCTATACTGGCCCCATTTTTGTGTTCACATAAATAATAGTATTTCAAATAAAACAGCTTATTTTACTGCTTATTTTAACTCTATTCCTACATTTTCATAAAACAAAGGCAAATGGACAATAATTTACCAACAAAGGACATTTTCACAAACCTCAATGACATTTATAAACTTTTGACAACTTGTGAAGAAGAAGAAACATCATCAAATATATCCATTCCAGAAAAGTAAGTTTTATGTTCTTTCTTGTTAGTCCTTGTTTTTATATGATGGTTTAAAGGAGCAATCCAAGCATTTTCTACATGTATGTTTTTTTTGTTTGTTTTTTTAGTAAATCAGGTCTGTAGTGTTAGATAATATTTACTACTTTTTTTTATTTTTAAATCCAACTCGTAATGCAGTTGTAATGAGTTTTAATACACTGAGCATCCTTTGATTTCTATAGCAGGCTTTAGCCACCTCCCCAGCAGTGCAAGATCTTTGTAACACTTTCCTGTTTGAGCTGCAAATTGTAACAGTAGATAATGTTACCTTAGGAATATAAGAATACATTGTAGCTGCTAGGTACACTGACGAATGATTGATTTGAAACTGAAAGGCAGCCATTTAGGGCCTCATGCAGAGAGCAGCGCTAACATGAAAAGCGGGATTTTTTGGCGAAATCTGCCTTTAGAAAGGCACGTAATGGCGAGTTTTGAAAGAAGCGCCATTTTTTTTTTATTATTTGCAAATCTCGCCGCGCGGCTGGCGAGAACCTAAATCTCTCCAGTGTTGAAAATGGCCGTATTCAGAGAGGCGCGATCGCCATCTAGCGGCTGTTCGCGCCAAAAAAAGGCGCGATTTTCAACATTTTGCTTCGCCTTCGCAGTTGGCAAGAAGCTGGAGCTCGGCGGCCGGTGGGGGAGAAAAAAAAAAAACGAGATTTTTTTACAACAAGTTTCAACAGCGCTCATATCGCCGGTTGAAACTCTCCATATGCAGACAGGATTTTAAATGCAGTTTTATGACCTTTCTGCATATGGAGATTAAATCACGCCAAAAAAGGTACTATTTTTTACTTTCTCCAATTAATTCCACCGCTGCTCTCTGCATGAGGCCCTTAGTGAACCCTGGGAAACAGGATTTTGCTGATTGATCACGGGAGAACCAACCAATTGGCAGCTTAGGTAATTAGTTTTCAATAAAGGTAATCAAATACTGCATGTAATTAAACAAAACAAAAAAAAATATATATATATATATATATATATAATTTATTTATTTATTTTTTTAAATGTAAACTGCCTTTACAGGGCTTAGTATAGAAATGTGATATTGGGCTGGATGTTTTATCTTTTCATGCTTAGCAAAAGCTACTACAATATGTTTGTTAAGAGAGACACAACACTAACTATTATCCAATAGCTTTATTACAAAAACTTTTTCATGACCAACTGTTGATTTTGAAAGGAAAAAGGAATGACTTGATATCATTTTAGACAAACAATTGCTGAATTTTGTGTAATCCGTGATCCGTGACAGTGAGTCAGTGGAACCAAATTTGTAATATATGTGTAGAAAATATAATCTATGCATCATAATACTGTTATACTGCAGGTATGTTTTGTTT
Organism: Ascaphus truei; assembly: GCF_040206685.1. Classification (NCBI taxonomy): domain Eukaryota; kingdom Metazoa; phylum Chordata; class Amphibia; order Anura; family Ascaphidae; genus Ascaphus; species Ascaphus truei. Next base: position 71,307,219 of record NC_134490.1, on the reverse strand, counting down.
CTCCTATTTTATTTCTTGGTGTCTTCACCAAAAGTGTTTTCTTTAAATGTTCCAAATTGATTTTTTTAAATTCTTTTACAGAATCCCACTTCTGATTGAATTAGCTTGTCTCTCCATGGAGTTAAAATGCAACCAACTTGTGGCTTCTTGCATCAATGATTTGAAGAACACATATGTTTCTGTACGTTTCAGACAAGTACATGTGTATGTCGGTCTACTGTATATGTTTTGGTTAACAGTTCAATATATGTACATACAGTACTGACCTGCATGTAAGGACATCAAGAGCATTCCCAGGGAAACAACATACCAACATGTGCAAGAGAGCACATAGTACATTATACATTTTACCATGTAATTCAACCCCAGTCCTCAAGGGCCACCAACGGGTGAAGGTTTAAGGATATCCTTGCATCAGCACAAGTAGCTCAATCAGTGACTCAGTCAGAATGACTGAGCCACTGATTGAGCCACCTGGGCTGAAGCAGGAACATCCCAAATACCTGGCCTGTTGGTGGCTCTTGAAGTTTCCACCCCTGATGTAATGTATAAAAATAAGTAACTCACTGGCATGTAAACAAATACCATCGGAAGAAAATCCCTTAGTAGAGAAGCTTAAAATGTAATGCAGTGTGCTTTTGATCTATACAGTATGTTAATGCATAAAACATGGTTTTGCAGTTAAATTGATTGACCTTGGTATAAATGCGCAGGGCAGCTTACTGCTAGTTTAGCACATGCATACATTAGTTTACACTTTGGAGACTGTCCACTAGGAGGAGTTGGGAAGGAAACAGATAAACTGTATAATTTTTGCACCAGAAAACGAATAGGTCTCAGGTAGTGAATGCTACCCTGGCTCATCGTCATACAGTATGTGAACTTAATTAAATGTTTAATACTTAGAAAAAGAAATTGCCATGCGTCACTCATACATTTCTTTCCCTTGAAAACACCATTGAATTATCGGGGAGGGGGAGTTGCCATAAAAACTTAAAGTCTAATTCTTGACGGTGGACAATATTTTGCATACTATATGTTTTGTTTACTGTAGATCTCAAAATTGCAACCAGACTAACACGGCGGCCACGATCTAACTGTTTGCTATTAACAAGTTATTGATCTTTACAACTGATTTGTATTTCTTGTGCAGGACCCAGCCACTCTCATAATCGTTGAATGTCTTGAATGTGAGCATGAAGTTCAGAATCTGGGCACTAAAGCTGCTCTGTACACCAAAAGTGCAGTTGAGGTATGGACACGAAATGTATCCTGTGAATATCTTCTGTAGTGCCACATCTATGCATTTCCATGTGCCAGAAATGCAAGGGATTCCTGTGTGAAATAATGTCTACAAATCATTTTCATACACATTCCTTTATTTTACAAATACATTATGGATGCTGCAGACATAATAAATAAATATATATATATATATATATTTCCTGGAACCAGGGTCACGAATGATGTATGATTAGTTCCAGTAAGCTCAACTCATGTCCTCCCTCTTCCAAAGCATGACAAGTCCTTAATGTCTTTCTTAATTTTATTGCTGGATTAGAAAACACAGGAACTTGTGGGTGTAGTGTAGGCAGAGAGTGCTTCTCTATGTGGGATGCTTCTATGAGGTTGGACTATGGTAAGAGAGAAAGGCCTTACCAGGGGTGGATGCAGACAGGTCTGTACTCACTGTAATCTAGGGTGGAAAAGAAAGTGAGGGGCAGGGGTCACACTAAAGGTTGAGTGGGACTGCACTAACTGTCAGCAAAAGACAGGGGAGAACATGGGAAAGTCCATTAACTGGGAGGACTGGAGAAGCTGCAGTAGCAGTTCACTGATTATGTGCTCAGAGGCAAAAAATGCAACATTGTTGCATGTTACACAGGCACAGTGTGTGTATGTGGAGCCAATGCCTGCAGCTGAACTTAAGGAGCTGACAAGCAGAAGGGGGGTCGGGCAGGAATGTGATTCTTGTTCCATGACACTCCCCGTCTGGTATCTGGAGATACCACTATATAACTGGAATATGTGGAACATATGTGCAATGCATAACAAAGATAACATCACATTCTCAAACAATGCAAGAGTCCATGTCCACATAGCGATGTGACACCGGCCGGTATCACTGGTATCAAGGTCCCTTGGCCAAGGTTCTTTGGCAAAGGATGCAGGATGGATGCACAGCTCCAGGTTTGCTGGTTGCACCACAATGTCTTTGTATAAAAGTCTCTGGCACTGTTTCCTTTTAGTCTTGTGAGAGAACAGTCCTTTTGTCTCTGTAGTTTCACCCACAGAGTGTATCCCCTTGTGGGTATACCAGCCGTGGTAGCCTGTCGCTCTATCACCTGGCGTTTGGCAGAAGGAGAGGGCTTTTGGCTCCTTGTGGGAGCGGATTACTGTCCCTGGAAAACTGGTTGTCGAATGTAATCCAATAAAGGGGGCGTCATTCAGGGAGACTCCCTGAAGCTGAGCGCTGGGGTTGAACATTACCCGGATTTGATCGGGTTCCTGAGGGTGGTAGGCCCCAGGTGATTGGAGGTACCGACATTCTTTGCCTTCCTCCATTAGAGGTGCTGGCTTTGCGTGGCCGGTAAAGAATATCTTCTGGATGAAGACCACAAAGTTGTTTTTGGTCTCTGGTTCCCTTTGTGGGCCGCAGAGGTGCGAGGTGAACCTAGAGATGGCATGTTCTCCATTGTTTGGGAAGTGCCTCCTTGGTGAACGGAATGGTAGCGGAGTCACCCGACTGCTTAGTCCGTCTTTAGAGGGCTCCTTGACAGTTAACCTCGGGAATCCTCTATCTTCCCTCGAGGGTGTTTGTTTGTCATCGTTCCTTGTTGTCTGGAACGCTGTGCACCGTAGTTCATCGGTACATTTCTCTTGCACGAGAACATCTCCGCGTAGTTTGGTGAAACGCTTTTGTGTTTCTTTGTTGACTGCCATCGGGAGGTTGTTTTCTCCCTGGACATGACGAAGAACAGTCTCTTTTGTCCTTGTAAATCCTTTTGGGAAATGTCTCTGCAACTGTCCCCTTTTACGTGTTTGAACGAACAGTCCTTTTGACACTGTGGCTTCGCCTGTGGGGCGCAATCTTTTGCGGCTATGCCAGCCGTGGCAATTGGTTGCTCTGTTGCTTGATACTCTGTGGAGAGGAACAACTGTACGTCTTAATTGTGCCCTTGCTCGCGGGAGTATTGTCTGATTGTTTGTTGTTTTTAGGACGATCCCTTTATCGGTCACCTTTGGGAGGTTACTCTCTTCCTTCGGTGGGGTCGACTCATCATCCTTGGCTGTCTGGACTGCTGAGCATCCTAAGCCATTGTCGCATCCCATCGGCGTGAGGATGTCTTTGTTGGTCTCAGGGGTATGACCTTGTCTTTCCTCTTCACTTGGCCCTTCGGTCACTTGGAGATGGCCAAGACATGGTTCAGAGAGAGATGTGTGTCCACATTCTGTCACCTCCGTTCTGCGGGCATCAACGTAGTCTTGCCCGTGCTCTCTGTTAGTGCACGAGTTGCCCACTATCACCCATCCTAGGTCGAGTCTTTGGGCGTATGGCGCGTTGTGGGGTCCGTTGTGCTGTTTACGGACTTTATGTACCCTCATGATGTCCCTACCGAGCAGCAGCAGGATCTTGGCGTCTTGTTCCACCGGCCGGATGTGGTTGGCTATTCCTTTGAGGTGGGGGTAATGGAGTGCCACGTCTGGTGTGGGTATCTCGTCCCTGTTTGTGGTCATGTGGTTGCACTCGATGAGTGTGGGAAGGGGCATGTTCACTTTGCCGTCTATTGAGCATATGGTGTAGCCGTTCACTCTTCTCCCTGTGGTCTCCATTTGCCCTGCGCACGTTCTGAGAGTGTAAGGAAAGGCACCATCTTGTATGTTAAACATGTCGAAGAACTCTGACCTGACCAGTGATCGGTTGCTCTGGTCGTCGAGGATTGCGTACATCCGAATAGCCTTCTCAGGTTGTCCCTGGGGGTGCACTGCGACAAGGCATATTTTGGAGCAGGACATTTTGTCACCTTCTTTTCCGCAAACCTCAGTGCGCTGAGATGTGACGGATGTTGACTCTCCTTCTTCTTTCTCCCCGCCATGCTCCGCTATGGAGGATGGGTTCTTGAGTTGGTGGAGTGTCATCGCCTCTGGGTGTAACGCTGTCACGTGCTTGTAACTCTCGCACACTGTGCATTTGATCTCTTCCTTACAGTCCCTGGCTAGATGGGTCGTGGAACCGCAGCACTTGAAGCAAACTCCGAATTCTCCAAGTAACCTCTTGCGTTCCTCTAGGGACTTCATCCTGAACCCAAAGCACTTGTTGAGTGGGTGTGGCTTCTTGTGTATGGGACATTCCCTGTTTGGGTCCCTTGGTTCCTTGTCTCCGGCGACCGACTGATCGGGAGTAGTTTGGGTCGTGGGAGGCACGTCCGTCCTGCGGGCCGAGATGGGTGTTTGGGGGTTACCATATCTCGTCGCTGGTCTCTCGTTCTTCGGGCTGCTTGCACTGTATGTGGTTTGCGCACCTAAGATGAAACTGGGATCGTTTCTTGTCTTTGCCGCTTCGCAGATGAAGCTCACGAAGAATGAGAATGGGGGGAAGACAACCTGCTTCTCCCTTTTGTATTTGGAACCTTGTGAAAGCCACCTTTCTTGGAGGTTGAAGGGTAGCTTCTCCAGGATGGGTCTCACTCCACGAGCTGAATCTAGGGCGTTGAGACCTATTAAGGAATGGTCTTTCCTTGCGAACTCCAGTTCTTGCAGCAGGTCTCCAAGATCTCGTAACTTCGAGTAGTCTTTACTCGTGATCTTGGGGAAGCTCTCGATTCTTTTGAAGAGTGAATCCTCGACTGCTTCAGGGCTGCCATAGGTCTCTTCTAGCCTTTCCCACACTAGGTCCAGACCTACTTGGGGTTGATGTGCGTTTGCCGTCCGAAGTCTCTGCGCTTGCTCCCTGGATACGTTCCCCAAGAACTTAACTAACAGGTTGAGCTCTTCCCTTGCTGAGAAGTCCAAGCTGTCGATTGCGTCTTTGAACGTGAACTTCCACGTCCGGTAGTTCTCAGGGCGGTCGTCGAAGCTGATGAGTCCTGCGTGCACCAAGTCGCGCCGGATCATGTACTTGGCTATGTCTGTCAGACCTGAGACGTCGGCGCGTTTGCCCCGTTCTGAGGTAGTTGCTGGGACGGTCTGTGCGGTCGCCTCTTCCTTGGCGTGGACGCGTGATGGCTGCTGGCCAGTGTGAGGGGCTGTTTTCTCCCGCGTGGGTGTACCTGGATTACGAGCCTGTTGTGGTGCATCCGTGTGCGCTCTGGCGTGTGGATCACTGTTGCGGCTGCGGCTATCCCAGGCAGCATGTACCATTGAAGGAACAGTATCTTCTCCTCGTGGACCTAGCAAGTCTTCGGTGTTTGTGGAGTCGCTCCATCCGTGTTGAGATGGTGCGCTGGTGTTTACACTGAAGAGGCTCCTTACGTAGTCTTCAGTGCGTTGGGCTGGATCCTCTGAAGCTATCCGTCTGTACGGTAGCTCCCCGCCGTCCTGTCTCGCAGCTGCTTCTAGGACTTCGGCTTGGGCTATGGCGGCAGCGGCGTCCTCTTCTTTGCTTAGAGCCTCTAGATCCGCGTCTAATTCGGCCTTTCTACGCGCATTGGCAGCGGAAGCGGCCTGCTCCTCCTCTTCTATGCGCGCCCTTTCTGCCCTTACGGCTGCCTCTCTCCGACCATATTCGGCTCTGGCACGTGCGGCCTCTGCTGTGGCTCGCGCCTTGGTAGCGCTTGCGCTTGCGCTAGACGCGTGAGATCGCACTGATCTTGCTGACCTTGATGAGTGTCTGGATGTGCTGGAGCGCTGCGACGCGGTCTCCAGGAGGAGCTCTTTTCTCACGCTTTGCGCGTCTGTGATAGCGGTCCGCACGCGGCTGTCACGAGTAAGGTCAATGTCATTTTGTAAGTCTCTTTCTTGCAGGCTTTCGCTGGTGTTGGCCCTGGTCAGGTAAGTAATGTATGCTTCTGACAGTTCTTGATAACGCGAGTAATCGGTCCTTAATTGCGTTATTGCCTGCTCGAGCTGTTGCGCATAGTTGCCAACGCTACTAACGTTGCGTATTCCCAGTGTGGTTGTGCTCCAGGCCAACTCTAATTTAGCGCGGTGCGCTTCAATGTCAGTCTCATATTTTTTGCGCCCCTTTTGTGTCAGTGTGACTGTCCGTTTGGGCCTTGCGCCTGCCTGCGCCTGTTGCAGCTGCGCGGCGGTCTCTGTGTCTGAGAGATCGCTTTCCTGCGTGATGTCTGGTGAGGCTCTGAGTTCTGCCATGCTGTAGGTGTGTGTAGGCCTTTGCCAGTGCGTGTGGCGTGCGGTCTTTTACCTTGTCAGCGATGGGCGTCTGTCTCAGATGATGCCGAGCGGTGTCCTGCAGCGTGCAGCGTTGGGGTAGCTGTACTTACAGGTGTCCGTTGGCTCCTCACTGTGGGGCTGAGCAGCGGGTGGACTCAGGCAGAGAGAAAGGCAATTAGGTTTGTGTGTACAGTCTGTTTGCAAAGCTGCTGCCTTGTGTGCAGGGTTGCTTGTGCAGTGTAAGCTGCTTGCTTCTCTGTAAGGTTGCAGGCTGTGTGCAGTTTGCTGTATAAAGCTTGCTGCCCTGTCTGGCAGAGTGAAGCTGCTGCTTGTCCTGGGGTGCAGAGACTATTCTGTATAGCATAAAGTCTTTGAGTAGTAGCCCCTGTGTGATTCCCTAACACAGGTTTTTGTTTTACTGTTCTGTTTAAACTGCTGCTTGTTTTGCAGAAAGCTGTAGCAGTTTGCTGTATAGCTGTGTAGAGCTGCACTTTTGTAGCATGAAGGCTGTGAGTGATAGCTTCTGCGTAGACCTCTAATACACGGTCTCTCTCTTACTTTCCTGGAACCAGGGTCACGAATGATGTATGATTAGTTCCAGTAAGCTCAACTCATGTCCTCCCTCTTCCAAAGCATGACAAGTCCTTAATGTCTTTCTTAATTTTATTGCTGGATTAGAAAACACAGGAACTTGTGGGTGTAGTGTAGGCAGAGAGTGCTTCTCTATGTGGGATGCTTCTATGAGGTTGGACTATGGTAAGAGAGAAAGGCCTTACCAGGGGTGGATGCAGACAGGTCTGTACTCACTGTAATCTAGGGTGGAAAAGAAAGTTAGGGGCAGGGGTCACACTAAAGGTTGAGTGGGACTGCACTAACTGTCAGCAAAAGACAGGGGAGAACATGGGAAAGTCCATTAACTGGGAGGACTGGAGAAGCTGCAGTAGCAGTTCACTGATTATGTGCTCAGAGGCAAAAAATGCAACATTGTTGCATGTTACACAGGCACAGTGTGTGTATGTGGAGCCAATGCCTGCAGCTGAACTTAAGGAGCTGACAAGCAGAAGGGGGGTCGGGCAGGAATGTGATTCTTGTTCCATGACAATATATATATATATATATATATATATATATATATATATAAAAAGGCGGGGTTGCAGACCTGCCTAAGACATGCAGATGAGCATACAGTTATATTTGCATATATATATATATATATATATATATATATATATATATATAAAGCAGAAAATAGCCGTGTTAGTCCAGTTGCGATAGTGCAGAATAAATGAGTTCTTCAGTATTCGGTGATACCTTTTTTATTGGACTAACAATTTATGTCATAGGACAAGCTTTCGAGAGTTCTCATCTCTTCTTCAGGTCAAGCAATACTGATATACAGTACAAAGGAATCTATGGCTAAAACAGTGTGGAGAGAGGGGAAAAAAAAACAAAACATCTATTGTTTTTTTTTTTCCCCCTCTCTCCACACTGTTTTAGCCATAGATTCCTTTGTACATCAGTATTGCTTGACCTGAAGAAGAGAGGAGAACTCTCGAAAGCTTGTCCTATGACATAAATTGTTAGTCCAATAAAAAAGGTATCACCGAATACTGAAGAACTCATTTATTCTGCACTATATATATATATATATATATATATATATATATATATATATATATATATATATATATTCATGTAGAGGTATCAGTACCGTGTTAGCCGAGCTTCAATAATCAAAAAATAAATAGACGATACCGTTCTGTGGCTAACGAAATGCTTTTATTTGTGCGAGCCCTTTACTTGCTTGCTACATTCAATGTAACATCGAAAGCTCGCACAAATAAAAGCATTTCGTTAGCCACAGAACGGTATCATCTATTTCTTTTTTGATTATATATATATATAACGAATAGACAATACCGTTCTGTGGCTATATATATATATATATATATATAATATGTGTATGTGTGTATATATATATATATGTACAGTATATGTATATACAGTGTTCGACAAACCTATACATCTTCACGCCCTGGGCGAGTGGATTTAACACCGTGGCGAGCTCCTATTGGCCCAAGTAGCACACGTGTTTTTTTTTTACATTTTTCCCTGCTCGCACTGGAGGGAAAAAAAAAAGCTGGAGGCGGGTTCATGTTGCTGCAGGAGCTTACCCCGCCTTCCTGAGCAGTGCCCTCCCTCTTCCCCCGCCTCTCTGAGCACGTTTCTCCTCCCTATAGCAGCCAGAGAGTGCCTCCGCAGGCCCCCGCATATCCCCAATGCCCCCCGCATACCTCCCAATGCCTCCCGCATACCTCCCAATGCCCCCCACTTACCCCCGCAGGCCCCCGCAGGCCCCCACATACCTCCCAATGCCCCCTGCAGGCCCCCACATACCCCACAATGCCCCCCGCTTACTCCCGCAGGCCCCCGCAGGCCCCCACATACCCCCAATGGTCGCCGCATACCTCCAATTGCCGCCATATGCCCCCGCAGGCCCCCTCAAACCTCTGATGTCACCCGCAAGCCGCCGCAAACCCCTGCAGGCCCCCTCAAACCTCCGATGTCTCCCGCAAGCTCCCGATGTCGCCCGCAGCCCCAATGACTCCAACATACCTCCGATGGTGAGCGGGACTCCCGGCGCCGTTTCTGGTAGTGTGTGTGTCTGTCAGAGTGTGTGTGTGTCTGTCAGAGTGTGTGTATGTGTCTGTCTGTGTGTGTGTGTGTGTGTGTGTCTGTCAGAGTGTGTGTGTGTCTGTCAGAGTGTGTGTGTGTCTGTCAGAGTGTGTGTGTGTCTGTCAGAGTGTGTGTGTGTATGTGTCTGTCAGAGTGTGTGGGTGTGTGTGTCAGTGTGTGTGTGTCTGAGAGAGTGTGAGAGTGTGAGAGTGTGAGTGTGAGTGTGAGAGAAGGATGACTGACTTGGTCTCTCTCTCTCACTCTCTCTGTGTGTGTGTCGCTCTCTCTCTGTGTGTGTGTGTCGCTCTCTGTGTGTGTGTGTGTTGCTCTCTCTCTGTGTGTGTGTTGCTCTCTCTCTGTGTGTGTGTCGCTCTCTCTCTCTCTGTGTGTCGCTCTCTCTCTCTCTGTGTGTCACTCTCTCTCTCTCTCTGTGTCGCTCTCTCTCTCTCTGTGTCGCTCTCTCTCTCTGTGTGTTGCTCTCTGTGTGTTGCTCTCTGTGTGTTGCTCTCTGTGTGTTGCTCTCTGTGTGTTGCTCTCTCTCTCTGTCGCTCTCTCTCTGTCGCTCTCTCTCTGTCGCTCTCTCTCTATCGCGCTCTCTCTTTCTCGCGCTCTCTCTTTGTCGCGCTCTCTCTCTGTCGCTCTCTCTGTGTCGCTCTCTCTGTGTCGCTCTCTCTGTGTCGCTCTCTCTGTGTCGCTCTCTCTCTCTCTCTGTGTCACTCTCTCTCTCACTCACCCACTCTCTGTCTCTCTCTCACACTGTCTCACACTCTGGACCTGGATATCTCACTTACCCTATATATCTTAACTGCCCTATACCTACACCGAAATAACCTATACTGCTTACTTCCAGATCTGATTCAAGCTTCACACAGGAGACATCGGAATCCCCCCTAACCCAGAAGACAGGTAAGAAACACCTCACCTCCAACATATAACATTGCGGGAATGAGGTACCTGGACTGCGGATCAGGTAACATCACACATACACACACACATATACACACATACACACATGTAACAAGGACTAATTGTAGTATAATGTAATACAATAAATAAACTTATGTCAAAAACGAATGTTGTTCTTACTAGGAATTTATTCAATTTATTTTATTTGATTTTTTTAAAGCGGGTTGGGGGCGGGACTAGGTGGCAAGTAGATTTTTTGTTCGGCGAGTAGATTTTTGGGTGATTTGTCGCCCACTGTGTGTGTGTGTGTGTGTGTATGTATGTGTATATATATATAGCCAATAAAGAATATCACTTGTGAGCCCATTCACATGTCTTAGACATGTCTGCAGCCCTGCCTTTCACCATTATCCCCTAGCATACAGTGCTTCCACTGCAGCAAGGGATTCTGGGAAATGACATGCAAATGGGCACACAATGTGTCACCTTTTGCCTGAAATCCATTTTTACATGGTACCCTTATAAGCAAATGCTCGCTGTTCACACAGCTTTTAAGCACCGCATGGGATTATATGCAAAGACAGTCAAACCACTCACAGACAGCCATTTCAACCTTTTGCGTCTAATCAGTGTGAGTTTGGTTGTACTGGGTAGGTTTACCATACACATCTAATTCCATGCTGTACTTAAAAGCTGTGTGAACAGGGAGCATTTGCTTATAAGGGTTCCATGTAAAAATGGAAAGGGAGGCTGGAATAAATCTAGCACCCCCTCCCCGTATTGTTTCCAGCCAGGGTCCCCATATATTTCTAAAGGTATCCATCTTATCATTTAGGTACTGTAAGCAATTATCTGTACATATTGTAGAGTTTGCCAGACTAATGATCCGAGTGAGGACTGGGGTTGGCGTTTAAGAGTTTTTAATGCTGTTGTGTGTACTAATGAACACTTTGTCTTTGCATAGGCACAGTTGAAAGTTATAAGAAGGCTCGAATCAGCTTTACAAAATGCGATTCGTCTATCAGATGCAAACACCATTCAGGTTGTGTGCACCACCATGTGGAACCTCTGTTTGCCATTACTACAACATAATTTGCGCAAGCATTTGCGAAAACCCTTAATATTCATTTCTGAAACCCTGGAAACTATTGATAGGCAAGTACTAACATATATATATTATATATATATATATTTACATTTATTGTTGTTCTCACTTTATGGCCAATTGTAGTGAGTGGGCAATAAGGTATCTTCTGGCACCAGAGGGTATTTTATGACTTAACAATGCTTAGTAAATATGAACTTTACTTTTGTATTCAATTGAAGTTAAAACTAGCTTCATTTTGCACTGTACATGATCTCAGAGAATTGATGAGTTCTATCATCACAAAAGCTATCTCTGTTTCATTTTAAACTTAAAAAACCCATGCAGCAAACATCTGATATGTGATTTTTCCAGTAATATTACTTGGAATATTTTTCTTATGTCTTGCTTAATCTTAAATTGTGTTAGCTGCAATATTTGTAACATTCAATTTCGCGTTCTCACACTCTCCATTTCTTTAGCTTACTAATTCTGCAGCGCTGCCAAGTTCATATGGAAGTTGCTCAAATTGAGGAAGACGACGATCGGATTGAAGTTGCCTTAGAACACATTCAGAAGGCATTGCTTTTAGATGACAATGGGCAATACCAAAACACCCTAAAGGTGCATCGTCACCGCCTTCAGCTTAGAGCTACGTTGTACAAAAAACCTGTAGATTTAGAAGACCAAGCAGCCATGTTGATTGAACAGGTAACATTCTTTGTGGTGCGTCCCTCCGTGGGACATCCTTTGTAATCACTTTGAATTAAAAAAACAATGAGGGTCATGTTAAGCTGCATAAGGCTAAAATGTAACAAGTGTTTTCTCTTGCACCAACTGGGCTTTTTGCTGAGAAGTGCATGAAGTAAATCAAGAAAAAAACACAGTGTGCTATATTGAGGTAGTGATTTTTCAATGGTGCCTATTCTTTATGTCATTGTAATTCCTTCTCAAATGCAGAAAATAAAGGGTAGCACTCAAACTCCATTTGTTGATCCTCAAAAAGGGATGGTCGGGTTTTAAGGATATACCAGCTTCAGCACAGGGGGCTCAATCAGTCCCTGCTTCAGAAGAGCTGGCTCAGTCTTTGATTGATCCTCTTATTGAGCCAAGTGTGCTGAAGCTGGGATATCCTGAAAACATGACCTGTTAGAGGGGATTGAGGACTGGAGTTGATAACCCCTGCTTTAGTGGATATGATGCATGGGAGCAAAGCTATAGCACCAGGAGAATGTGCCTGTAGTCTGCATCAACAGTACAATTGTGACAACCTACACAATGCTACAATGCACAATGCTACTATGCAACAACGTTATTCGCTGTGCAATCAATGCAATTTGGATTTTTTCCCCTAGGCTAAACAAAGCAACTCCAAAGACACAGTGAGACAAAAACGATCCTTGCTTGTGAATGCAGGTCTCTGTTTAGCCCCTAATACATTTCAAATGGTCGTTGATAGCGAAAATGAGGCTAAAGGTAATGTATGTTAGTTAATAAAAAAAACAAGAAGTCTTCCAACGTTTTACCTCTTCTTTTACATGCAGCTCTATCCATACCTAGAAGCGCTTAGATATACTTAGAATAATATGGGAATCATTTCTTAAGGTACATTGATTGACAATGTAGTAGTTTTTCATATGTTTCCTATGGGGTTTATTAATGAAAGTGGCAATCGGGGGCACTATAGCACAGAACCTTCTATTGACTTAAATTGTTGTTTCTGCGTGACCGTGCCCTGATATTGACCATAAAATAAATATAAAGTACAATATTTATTACAAATGTAAAAATTGCATCCACAGTTCCTCCTATATTTTAGCTACATTATTTTTGCATGCCTCTCTTGATTGCAAAGATATTTTGCATGCTTAAGAACATTAAAATGCGATTCACTTTTAGATGACGTATAATCTTTGTCTTCTTTAACACAATATCAATTTGGCTTCCTCCGGAGAAAATAACATATCAGTTCTGCTTTATCCCTTTGTTTTAATATTCAGAAGGTTGCTCGAGGAGTCCGTTCATGTTTTGTCACTCACGTTTGCCGCAGTGACAGAAGCCAGATGCAAGTCTATTCCGCCTCATAACATTTACAGGGCAGCCACATTTTTCGCACACAACTTTTTTGCCTTGGGATTTTGCTGTGGATATGATCTAAATTTGTCGCGTTCCTCTCACATGGACAATTTTCCTCCAAAGGGCTGAACTCCTTTCCTTCCCCATGTGTCTTGGCACTATATTTCTTAAGTTAGTTTATTTTAATTGTGACACTTTTATGTTATATGTAACCCTCCTTAATTGGCTCTAAAGTAGGTCACATCAAATTGGTTATATACAATGGCAGTGCTCAGTATCTCAGGCCTTTGCAGGGCGCTGGGTAGGTGCAGGCTGGGCATGAATAAGTTGATAGGAAAAAGATGGGCGCCAGAAACTTTTATAAAAACAAAAAGGTGCTTTTTCTCCTATGGTGCATCTAGACAGAACTTGTGGCAAATAATAGTATACTGGACTTCATCCCCTGATAGTTATCACTCCTATTCTGAGGAGGTACATGACTTGAGGGCCCATCATAAAGGATATAGTGGGGACCGTTTGCAAGGAGGCTGTGATGCAGTAAGAGCTTGCTGGACAAGCGGGTTCTATATGAATACGGGCTGCGTGTTCGGTAACTCGGTGAGGACAGTGACGGTCAGGCTGCGGTAGGGGAACGCTATGAGACCAGGACAAGTGGCATCCCTCTCCCACAACTTAAGCTCTCCGTTCCTTTAACAGGCACACAGGCACTATCTTAAAGTTACTAACTGAAAACAGCAAATGGTGACAGGACACATCTTAATACACATGACTTTACACTCAGACGTGTTTACAGGACTCACAGTGAGGACCCCAGTCCGAACACTGAAGAACCTGCTTCTAGAACATAGGGGCGGCTATATATACCCTTACATTGACATAATACATCATAGGATGGGCAGGGCAGTAACCTGAGTGAGCCCTCACAGTTAACCCCTTAAGGCAATTAACCTCTTGCAGAACTAGTAGTCCCCAAAAAGTGGACTACATATATAGAAATAGGTTTCTCGGGTTGTATGTATCATTTTAGGAGTTTTTATACTTTTACATGCTATATTTTTCTAACAGATGAGTATGCTAACAGTTGTGATCATCACTATTAGTAATCCTTAATTATTTATTAATATGATTGATTTTACATCTTAATAAATCAACCCTCTTCTATAATATTCAAATTGTGTTATATAATTATTGTCCACTTAATATTATAGTTTCTAATGTGTAAAACACATGTTTTTTTATTTTAGTATAGTGGGTGAAGCATGGCCATTCTAATAAATATATTCCGGTTAGAGATACACATGTAGTAAATGAAACACAACATTAAGATTTGATCAATAACTTTGCAATAGAATGCAGATGGAACAAGTACATTCAGGATCCTATTGTTTAAAAAATAAAAAAAAGTTACATCTTCATATCAATTAATGTTTTAGCCATTCATTCATACCTACGAGCACCTATGCTTTAGGGCAGGAGTGGCCAACTCCGGTCCTCAAGGACCACCAACAGGTCAGGTTTTAAGAATATCCCTGCTTCAGCACAGGTGGCTCAATCAGTAGGTCAGTCCAAATGACGGAGCCACCTGAGCTTAAGCAGGGATCTCCCTAATACCTGGTCTGTTGGTGACCCTTGAGGACTGGAATTGGCCACCCCTGCTTTAGGGCATTTAGAAATAATATCATTTACGTGTGTTTTTAAATCACTTGCTGCTTAAGCAGCACTTGCCATGCTCACAAGTGGTAAAAAGCTTGTGATTTGTAAAAGGTTACAGAAGGACATAACACAAACATAGATTCCCCTGTATCAGTCTCCACAGGTAAAAGTAACAAAGGCAACATAAGTTATTTGTGCGCAAAAGCACAGCATCATACTAAATGTGTGCAGAAGACTGGAGCATATCTGAAACGAATGGAAGATAAAAATGACAGTGAAAGGTGGGTATCTACATATCAGTGACCAAGTAATCCGTCTGTGCCACGCAGCATTGAAAGATTATCCATGACATTTCAGTAGCGCACATTATAATACTGCATGTACAGCATCTGATATTGGGAGACTAAAAAAGTTAAAGTATACAGTAAATAAAAATACCACTTTTGGGTACATTCACATTCTCAGACAGGTCTGCAACCCTGTCTTTGCCCATTATAGCTTAACAAACAGTGCTTCAACTGCAGTGAGGGATTCTGGGAAATGACATGCAAATGAGCACAGTGTGTCACTCACATTTTAACATGGACTTGCATAAGCTTATGCCCGCCGTATTACAGTATTTCAGCACAGCCTGGGTTTCGGAAGTGCATAGCCAGGAAACCTATTCACAGACAGCTCTTTCGACCTTTTGAGTCTCATCAATGCAAGATTGGTTGCTGGCTATGCAACGTGAAGCTGGTACGTGGGTATAACAGACATTAAAAAATGTATGGTGGGTAAAAAAAGTGAACCCTGCCTCCCCTTCTTCAAATACACAGAAATCCACTGTAAGTTCATTGAAAAAAATAGAAGCACTGAAGAAATGTAAAATGACAACATGCGTGGCACCCCCATAAGCTATGGCTAATGTTGTTTTTAAAATATAAAACATGCCTATTCCACATACTCAGAATGATTTGCTTGTTTGCTTATATAACATTTTTCTAGAGTCAGACTCTGGACAGATTTGGCAAAAGTTGCACGGAAACAGGAGGTCTGGGATGTATGCCGGACAGCTTGCAGATATTGCCTCCTATATGATGACGGCCGTTGGAAGATCCCAAAACATGACGTCCGTAAGTAAACTTATGGAGATGGACATTACAATTCTCTGTGATTCAAAAACTGGCAGGCTGCATTTTGGACTTTGTTTTATATTTGCACCATACACTTATTTCTATGTACATTGTATTTTTGAGTCATTTTCACGTAGTCACTCTTTCACTGGTATTCACGTGAGTGAGATACTTATTTTCGCGCAGGTCACGGCCTTTTACATTAATTAAATATCCTGAGCTACAGTAAACCCTAAAATGTGTTGTTGTATTGTTAGGGCAGAATTAAGTTGCTATGTTTCCACCAAAAACGTGCTTAATGCAGCACGGATGTTTAATTATGTGGGTTAACAAAATGTACTACTTTCACATTATGGCAATTATAAATAATATTACACTAATATTTACTAATACTAGTTATAACAAAAAAATACACAAGTCTGTTTTGATTTAAATTGTATTAATCAGGTATCTTCCCGCACGACACACATTTTATGAATGTTTGTGCTACTTTTTAGCGATAAAATGGTGACGCAAAAAAGACATTCAAATATGATCTTATTACATATGATCTTAGTTTCTCTTGAGGTGAAGGTGAAATTATAAATAGTTATTTTTTAAGTTTAAGCTCTCAAAGCGTTCTTTGGCCCAGATCTACTAAGCTCTGTTAGGGCACTTCATTTGACATTAACCTCAGTTAATGCTAATAAAATATGTACTGAAGTCAGTAATGTAATGGGAACTAGGTTAACCCAGTAACGTAGTTTACAGTTGCACTACAAGCATAGTGTTGACTATAACAGACGTTAGTTATAAGAAGATGCAAATGAGATGTTTAACACGGCTTAGTAAATCAGGTCCTTTGTAGGAATCATTAAATGATTACTAAGAAATAAAGCATAGCATACAGAATACGTGAAAATACACTGATAATTGAGTTGCCTCTTTAAAAAGCATCAATTGGTAAAATAAAAAAGTTATCCAAAATAAATTGGTTTGATGTGAAAACATTTATTTTAGTGCAAAAGAAGAAATCCTTAGCGGATGAGATGGATGATGGAAAAAGTTTGGGTTTGGAGTTAGAATCATCAACAGCCGTGATGACATCATTCAACTATGAAAGGACTTTATTAAGAACTCTAGCAGAAATACGATTTATTAATGCGGAGGTTAGTACACTGGTTTTAACATAGAATATGGCTGGACATTTCCTGCATGTTTTTTCTGTCAATGTTGGAATAGTCTCCAACACCTTATCTTCTTCTGCTTTGAACATATTGAACCAAATGATTAAAGCTCCGTAGATCCAGAGGCCAGTTAAGGCAGGTGACAGGTCGTTATTAAAATTGGTAACCATAGAGAAAAAAGTGGGCATATAGCCATCCAAAGACCAGTGCGACAGAGTATTGCCAAAGGTATAAACATATAAAGTCCAATGTATGGAGTCAGATGGTGAAATTACTTAGGGGTAGTTGAAAAAGTTCATATAGTCCGCCTGATTTATATAAGTAACTTGTAAACATGCTCACACTTAAGAATTAGTGGAAGCCACAGCAGGGGCTTGCTCCAAGTGGGAATTATGATTAATAGGGATAGACATATCCAGTAACGCTGCTCTAACCTGTTCATCACCACACATATAGGAGATAACCACTTAGTGTGTAAGGCAGTAATAACATTGATCAGGATATCAAGAAGAACAAGTAAGAACATAGAAACAAAACCACAAACATGGGTAGTACTCACTGGATAACTTGGGTTCTTTACAACAAAGCGTGCTTCCGGCAAAGAATTGACAGTTGTGTGGTCCCCGAGCTAAGCACATCAAAAATTGGTTAAAAACAATTTATTAAATGGATGACATCAATGGTGGATGGATAAAAGCGGTACTCTGACGCGTTTCGCACATTTTAGACGCTCTGTCAGACTACCGCTTTTTTCCATCCACCATTGATGTTATCCATGTCATCCATTCAATAAATTGTTTCTAACCAATTTTTGATGTGCCAAGCTCCAATTTTTCTCATACGTTGTATTGTACTGTATATCTTTATTTATATAGTGCCAAAAGTGTACAGGGAATTATAATAATACAATAAGCGCAGCAAAATCAGACAATAGGAAAGGAAATCCCTGCCCCGACGAGCTTAGTGGTATGATGGGAGACTTGCAGAGACAGCAGGCGCGGGAATAAGTGCTGTAAATGGCAGTGCTTGGCCATAATGGGTGGTAGGAGTGACTGTGGGACAATAGCCATGAGTGCAGGCTATTGGGTTGCTTGATTTGTGGGGCGAGTTTTAAGGTTAGTCAGTATTAAATCAGAAGGTTAACACCATTTGCCGGGGAAGAGATAACAGGGAGGCGTGGGTGTGTATGTCTGGCTTCAGGCTTAGGGGATATCCCCAGAAACAGGAAGGAGGAGATAGAGGGTGGGAATAGAGGATTTGTGTGCGTGCTTTTTATTGAGGGCTAAAGAAGTTGTTGGGAGAGAGGTGTATAAATAATGGTGCAGCGTATGGGCACATGTATAGGTGGAGGGGAGGAGAGATAAAGAAATGTGACTAGGAGGGGAGTGAGGAAGTGAACAGAGACGTTCACAAAGGAGTGAGGAAACTGTAAACAGAAAAAGCAATACGGAATGCATAATGAGATGCAGGAGGAGAGACAGTCCACGTATTGGAGGATAGGAAGCATACAAATAATAACAGCATTTAGAAAGTCAAGTTCTCACAGTTGCAAAGTTGTTGTTGTTGTTGTTGTGGTGGTGCAGAGTCCAGATTTTCTTGTAATGTTCACCTCAAATTTCAGCTGTGCACCTCTCTTCTCGTTCTGGGACCACACAACTATAATTGGTAATCGCTGTCATTTCCCCTGAGGTTAACGCATATCCAAAGAGCTATTTATATGCAAAAACAACAGCTGTTGTATATCTCATTAGCATAGGCTTTATGCCATGTTAAGTTAGCACTGCCTTCCATTAACTTCAAATAACATGGTAGCTATACCTCCCCAAATTATACAACACGTGGAGAGATTCCTGTGAACAAAAATTAACAATGTGTTCACTTTAAAGGGGCTCGGTGGATATGCGTTTTTAGGGGGGACGCCTCTTTTGCTTATCTTTAGCACTAACGTCCGTTATACTTAATGCAATTCCCTTTCCGGACGAAAACATGACGTAACATTAGTGCGTTTTGAAGTCGCATGTTAATGCTTAATGAGGCGTTAACTTAGGTTAGCAGCACATTAAGTCAATAACGGAGCTCTGCGGACCTGGGCCTAAATGTGAATGTGTTTTAACCCAATGTCATGTCATGTTAACAGTAACGCTTATCCTCAAAAGACAATACTGTAACGTGACGTTACGCCATGTTTTCCCTCATAAAGAGCAGAGCATTACTTCTAACATTAGTGATGAGATGGTAGTGAGGCGTTATCATAGCATCTGCACAGAGAGAAAGATCCCATATGATGCACTCTGCTCCCCTGGTAGTTAAAAATATCAATTTTATCAAATTCTTAGAAAACAAAACTCAATTAAAACCTAAATTATAGTGCTTCCCCGTACTCAAACTAGATAATGTAATTATATTTTATACTGAGTCAATGCTCTCTAGTCTTCTCACCAGAGTGATGATGGATGGATGCAATGTAGTAATTTATGCACATTTCATTTTTAACCCACTGCCTTAGGGCATTTTACTACTGCACTCACTGTTACGAGTCCAGTCAGAGTGTTTACATGCGCCCTGATTGGCGGTCTGCTTTTCGCACGCTTTCAGCAATTAATGATTGAACACGCGCACGGGTTGCTATGGCAACAGCACGTTTAAATAGACCACATGAGCAGCAGAGAGCAGTGAGTTGCCAACCCCCGAAGAAGTTCCTGTGAGGAATGAAACGTGCATCGGGTGACGTCACACATGCGTCAATGTGTTCATAGCGCGATCGTGATATAGGTTTTGAACTCTCTCCACCGTACTACACCAGTTGAATCTTTGCTTCATAGCTACCTAAAAGAGATGTGGGCCGCCTGAAGGAACCCACTAGCTGTAGCTAGCGAACATTATTCAAAGAGATACTCCATACTATACTTCCCACAGCGACTTGCTATACTAGATTGATGTGGAACCTCTTGAGATAACAAACGGGAATTGCTGTAATCAATGCTATAGGCGTATGCTGCAACGTAGCTGTTATTATGTTATACACACAACGAACGTCTGCATGCTTTTAAGCTATGATTAGCAAACTTAAACTAGAGCTGTACATCTGGCTCTTCAGATATATGCATATCTTTCTATATCTCTACATAGCTAATTAAGATGTGGGCTGAACCAAGAACCCACTAGCTCTAGATCAGCCTTCTCAATATATACACTGTCCAAGGTGGCAGATAAACACATTGGGTTAATTGTTTACTGTGTGTTAAGTAATTGAGATGTGGGTTAGAGCATAAACTTACTCTGCCTACAGACTATTTTCTCTAGCATACACTGTCTGGGTCTGTTTGCTTTTGACACACTACAAAGCGCTTATTAAGATGTGGGCCGGACTAGGGACCCACGAGTTAAAATAGTCCATTCCATCCAAACTAATCAAGTTTGATATGAGAGGCACCATTAAATCAACATCAGATATATGCGCTGGGGCATGTTATGGGAAATATAGTATATGGCAATCTCTTATTAACCCCCACAGAGGAAGGGGATTTGAACATACAGTCATGAACTATTAATTGATGTTCAGAGAATCATCACTCTGGTGAGAAGACTAGAGAGCATTGACTCAGTATAAATATAATTACATTATCTAGTTTGAGTACGGGAAGCGCTATAATTTAGGTTTTAATTGAGTTTTGTTTTCTAAGAATTTAATAAAATGTATATTTTTAACTACCAGGGGAGCTGAGTGCATCATATGGGATCTTTCTCTCTATACACATGCCAATTCTTCATCCCAGATAGCACCACTCCAGTAAGTTATTTTCTTCAGCTGAGTAGGACCTACCTTTCCCTCTCCCCCTTCCCATTTCATTTACAAGTTCTCATAGCATCGCCAGTCCACTAAAGTCTGCTTAAGTTAACGCAGGGACTTAATGTTACGATTTTTACGTTGTACCTAAACTTGGCCTTTCTCCTACCCAGACTCTGAAATAGGGCTTTTGAAGTGTTTCAATGGGTGTAAGGCCACCCTTCGGGATGTAGATAATAGTGGCCTAGAGTTGTATAATGGCAGATTATTGAAAACACTTTGCTATTCTACAATAACGTGATGTAAACCTATGCTAATGAGATTTAGGGGCCTATTCTAGTAGCTTCAAATTTGTCATTGCCAAGTCGCACGTTTTGGTATGTTCCGAAGTCACAGTATGAAATGTGTGAAAACAAAACGGTATTCTCTATTGCAAATAGCATTTTCTAAACCGCATCTATAAAAAGTGACAAACCGCCCGGTTTTGCATTTGGTTTACAAGCGAAATTACCTGAAGGTGCGATTTCTGGAGGTATCTCCACATATATATACATATCCCCTGGGAGAGGGAAATTAGGGAGAGATGCCTGTGCTGAAAAATGAACATACCTGAGGTGCCATGGGAGATATGCTAATGTCTATACATAGTATATTTAAATGAGTCACACATCTTAAATATATCCTTAAGACCAATCAGCTTAAAGACCCTTGTGATGAAGGGGGTACCAGTGTCAAACCCAACAGGATTAGGACCCACAACACTGCTATTCAGGGCAGCAGCACTAGCATTGAACTTACACAGATGCTGGGAAAGGCTGTAGTCACAACATACTTTTGAGCTCTACTCAGACCTGTATCCCGCTCCCCTAGCTTCCTTTAAAGCACCAAAACATAAATATTTTATGTTTCCTCCTCCTCCTCTACCACCACCACCACGCATAAACCCTATTTTAGTCTCTGGTGGGAAATCGCAAGTCCTATCTCGCCACCCTTTAGGTGGAGTAAAAAAGAGGAAAGTATTTCAGCCGCGATTTGCATTACGGAGCTACAAGATTAGCAGTTGTTGGCACAAAATGACAGGTTTTTTTTTTGCCCAACTGATCAGATTGTCAGAGCAAGAGTGACAACGCATCTGAAAAAAGCGGTTTACAGGCGATTTGGACATGCGATACATTACAGAATAGCAAAACATGCAAATTCACTGGTAAAGTGCACCTTAAACACGTTAAGTCACATTTCGAAGCTACTAGAATAAGCCCCTTAGATTTTGATTCTATAATTAACTTTGTGGATACCATGTTAACTTGGGAAATATAACATCCGTGGCTGTTTAAGGTAATGTCCCCTCATGAGCCCTGATTTAACAGAGCTTTAATCATCTAGCCTATTGTGTATTTGTCTTTTTGATGTAGTTATAGTCAAAGTTATGGTCAATATAGGCCAGTGGTGCTCAATTCCAGTGCTCAAGACCGCCCAACAGGTCAGGTTTTAAGGACATCCCAGCTTCAGAAAAGGTGGCTCAGTCGTCAACCTGTGCTGAAGCTGGGATATCCTTAAAACCTGGCCTTTTGGGGGGTCATGAGGACTGGAGTTGAGCACCATTCGTATAGGTAAAAGATTGTGAAATAACTGTTTGTGACCAACCTAATACTGTATAAGTGTATGGAATTTCTATTTGTTTCCTTTCAGGCAACTATACACTTACTGAAATCAGAAGGCTGTAAGTTGAATGAGCGTCCTGTCCCTCTTGAAGATACAAGTATTCACCCAATGGGATATATTGCTAAAAATCTAGAGGAAGATCAAGAGTGGATTGCTTACAGGTATGATGTGTTTATGTTTTGTTCTTTAGAACAGCTATTAATACAATCAAACAACATAATTGTAGCTGTAAATGTGTTGCTTCTGATGGTCTTAGTGAATTAAATGAGTTAGGAATATTTATTATATATGTCCCTGCTTCAGCACAGGTGGCTCAATCAGAGGCTCAGTATTCAACCTCCACCCACTACCTTTTCAGGTTTACATGTTATGGGTAATGAGAAAAAAACCTGGCGCCAAATATTCAGTGGAAAATCCTGTATTCCTCACGGAATCCGCACACTTGCTTGACAGGCCATGCAATGAGAGAAAAACAAACAGACACAGATCATAGTGTAACACTGTAGGGTAAATCAGTACCACACTACAAATAACATAAAACAGTGAGACTATTAGGGACAATTAAAAAACACTATTTAATAATAAAAGAACTATGCTATAAAATGGTATAGACAATTACAGAGAACCGCTGGTCATCTGGGGTGGAAAAATCAGAGCCCTACTTACAATCAGCAGGGTATAAACACGCGGTGTAATGACAGAGTCCTCTCTGCGCAGATGGTATCCTTGCAGAGTTGAAGCTCTGCTCCGCTGTGACTCACATCCAAACCGTCCCTTCAGGTTCCCAGGAACAATGCCGGTAACGAAGGCTGGTTGGTGAGGTGCTCAGCACAGCAGCACGTGTGGCCGGTTACCTCACTTCCACTTCCTGCTTCACAGGCTCTCTCAGCGCGCCCGTGTCCTTAAAGGGACAGTTGATGCGGTCTGATCACCGGGAGCTGATAGAACTGAAAGGCTCCAGACCAAATGTCCCATAAAAGTCCAATCCCAAATACAAAGTGACTGTGTCACATGCCCTACGCGTTTCGTAGACGTTACTCTACTTCCTCAGGGGCCTTCGTTACCGGCATTGTTCCTGGGAACCTGAAGGGACGGTTTGGACGTGAGTCACGGCGGAGCAGAGCTTCAACTCTGCAAGGATACCATCTGTGCCGAGAGGACTCTGTCATTACACCGCGTGTTTATACCCTGCTGATTGAAAGTAGGGCTCTGATTTTTCCACCCCGGATGACCAGCGGTTCTCTGTAATTGTCTATACCATTTTATAGCATAGTTCTTTTATTATTAAATAGTGTTTTTTAATTGTCACTAATAGTCTCACTGTTTTATGTTATTTGTAGTGTGGTACTGATTTACCCTACAGTGTTACACTATGATCTGTGTCTGTTTGTTTTTCTCTCATTGCATGGCCTGTCAAGCAAGTGTGCGGATTCCGTGAGGAATACAGGATTTTCCACTGAATATTTGGCGCCAGGTTTTTTTTCTTGTTCACGTATTTTCTGTTTGTACTATCAGTAGGTACCAGGCAGCCTAACTTTAAGTTAAAGGTATTTTGTACTTGTCACATTGGTGTTTAAACTTTAGCGCTTTTTCACAATTTTTTTCTTTCACATGTTATGGGTAATGTCACATTATGATACGGCTTAAGTCAGGGGGGCTCAACTCCAGTCCTCAAGCCACGCCAACAGGTCAGTTTTTCAGGATATCCAAGCTTCAGCACAGGTGGCTCAATCATAGGCCCAGTCAAAGACTCAGCCACCTGTGCTGAAGCAAGAAATGATTGAGCGACCTGTGCTGAAGCAGGGACTAATTGAGCCACCTGTGCTGAAACAGGGATAGCCTGAAAACCTGACCACCTGGGGGGGGGGGGGGGGCTTGAGGACAGGAGTTGAGCACCACTGGCTTATGTAACATAACGTTAAATCCCTGCATTAACCTCAACAGATTAGGGATGTACTGAGTACCCGGAAGTTACCCGGTACTCGGCTTACTCAGCACTTTTTCAGCTACTCGAAACTTACCCGGAACCGGCAGCAGGGGGCTGGGACCGGCACCGGGTAATTTCAGAGTAGCTGAAAATACTTCAACACTTACCTGCAGCCGGCGACGGAAGGTGAAGAAGACCGGTGAGGAAGACCGCGGCGACATCTGGGAGCAGCAGCAGGCGTCCTGGTGGCGGTGGCAGCAGCAGAAGTCCGTGTTCAGCCTGCGGGAGCAGCAGGAATACAGCACACAGCTGATGCCGGTGGGAGCCGGGGAACCATGTGACCTGAGCAGGAGCGTTCCTATTGCACAGCCGGCTCCTCCCTGGCTGTCCAATAGGAACGCTCCTGCTCCGGCCACATGCTACCTCCACCAGGACGTCTGCTGCTGCTCCCAGGAGGTCGCAGGGGTCCTCCTCACCCTCCGCAGCGGTCTTCCTCACCCTGCAGGTAAGTGCCGTCCGGTAACTGGGTATCCGTGAAATTAACCATTTTGCCTGGGTACCCGTTACCCGGTTTTCAGAAAATTTAGGACCTGGTACAACACTGCAACAGACTGTACTGGGCATACGATATTGGGGTAAACGCCTCGTTTGCATCTCATTATCACTAACGTCATTTTAGTTAATGCAATGCTCTTTACGGGAATAAGCAGTACTTAATGATTCGGTATTGGTCTTTGAATATATGCGGTAAGGCCTAACATGATGTTATGTTAAAGTCACGTTAAGGCCCATATTCTATATACACCGAAGAGGCAACTTCAGCCGTTTGAAAAAAGACAATTGTCAAAAACTGCTGAATCCCTCTTTCAGGTATTCTACAAAGGATGGAGATTGCAGAACTAGCCCCCAAGCCAACTTTCAATGGAATTTTGAAAGTCAAAGCTCCATTTAAGTGCCCTGCTTTGGGAAACTATATCTTCACCCTGCATGCTATATACTAGGGGTTTGCAAACTGGGGGGCGAGCCACGGAAGGGTGTTGCGAGAATTTTTTTTTGGGGGGGGGGGGGTGTCCCACGCTCTTCCCAAAAGCATTTAAATTAAATTCCGGGGAGCGCACAAGTCCTCTGTATTACTCACTTACCTTCTCTCTGACGGCTTCGGGCGACGCGTCGCCATGGCAACGCGGCATCATTTGACGCTGGATACCAGGTGGGGGGAGGGGGGGCGCAAGCACTGGGGTTGAGTAGGCAGGGAGGCGCAAGGCCAACATTTTGACCACCCCTGCTACATACTGTGGTTTTATCTGAGAAAATTAGCAAGTTTTTTTGGAAGGGGATTCCCCCGGCTACTCCAGGGTGCTGAAGAGGTCCACTTCGGGATTCTATACAGGCATACCCCGGTTTAAGGACACTCACTTTAAGTACACTCGCGAGTAAGGACACATCGCCCAATCGGCAAACGGCAGCTCGCGCATGCGCCTATCGGCACATACTGAAAATCAATAGCGGCTCCCTACCTGTACCGAAGCTGTGCACAAGCGGAGAGACTATAGAGCCTGTTACAAACGCGTTATTTCCACCTGTTCTACACATATATGACGATTGCAGTACTGTACATGCATTGATAGGTGGAAAAAAGGTAGTGCTTCACTTTAAGTACATTTTCGCTTTACATACATGCTCCGGTCCCATTGCGTACGTTAATGTGGGGTATGCCTGTATAACCTTTGCAATATAGATAAATATACAATAAATATCGAATAATATACAATACAATATAATATACAATAAAGTAAAAGCCCATGGCTGGTTGAAAAAAAATATACCAGCAATATTGTATTAAACTCTTAGTGGCCATGAAGGCCTGAATAGCGCCATTCCCCAGGTTGAGCTTCATATACTACACTGTATTCTTGTAAGTGATCTACGTAAGTATTATCATCATCCCGCGCCTGCACGTTAGTTGATGCTGCCTTTCAATAACGCTGCAATAAAGCTGCAGTTCAGTCTTTTTTTTTTTTTTTTAATTTATTTTTTTACTTCAATAGTTTCATGTGTGCAATCTCTAATTACCTAAAGAACTGTATAGCTGCAGGTCAATTCGTTCTCCATGTATTGATCGGCGAAATTTGGTGACATAATTAGTGAAGGGATCTGTTTTTCTTCTGCTTCTGTCTCTCAGTGGAAGCTCATGAATATTCATGAGCACTCCCGCCCTGACATGTGCTAGAGGGAGGGCAGGGCTGACAAAGGGGTGTGCCAGGGCTTGTGACAGGACATGAAGGGGCAGTGCCTTAGCAAATGGCTGTTAAAATAGAATACAAGAAAATTGGTCTTTCAAAGTTGTTTTTTTAAAAACAGAAAATGCTAAAAGTATTTTTTTCTTACTACAGAACTGATTTATTAAAAAAACACACATGCAGGATATTGACTGAACTGCAGCTTTAAAGCTTTCGTTATGTGTTTATGGAAATGCTCATGATGCGTCTCATTTGTTTTGTGTATATACAATTTCTGCCATTTTTTGTCATTCAAAAAAAATTCTATTTGATTTAAAAATATACTTTTTTTTAGGGGGGTTGCACCTTCAGTATTATCATCTCAATGCTTATATTACAGTGACTGGGTTTCTCAGCTTTCCCAATATGCTACAGAAAACTTCCTGCGGGCTGCTGAACTGGGAATAGAGTTAGATGAAGCTTGGATAACTCACAATGCAGCGGTGTATCTCCTAAACCACAACAAACATGTTATTGCTGCTGGAAGGCAATCTGAGCTTACTGTTACCTTACAGAAACTGCTTACAGCTCTCAAACAAACTGGGCATAATGGGTGAGTTTGGGGGCTTTGTCATCTCACCTAGCTAGGTTTAGTTTGTAAGCCAGTTTCCTGCATTAAACTACTATCCTCAAGCCTAGTTACCTTTTCTTGGGAAGGTGTGCTACATTAGAGGTGCCTATCATTTTCTATCAGATCCTGTATTGTGTATGTAGTGATAATGTAGTGAGGTTGAAAAAAGACATATGTCCATCAAGTTTGACCTATTGTATATGTGTAGGACAGTTTTGCCTCTTGGCAGAAAACAAGCAATATGGAAGTTAAAGTCAATAATTGTTTAAATCAGTATACTATATCAAATGTAACAGATACATCAGTGAGCCAGGACAATTATGAATGTGTTAACCATAAAGAAGCCTATATGTGTGGAGCCAATTAATGATAGGAGTGAGATTTTTCAGAGAGGGGATGAAAATAATGCATTAATCTTGGGATGCAAGGGAAGCCCACAGTGATACTGGACATCCTTGACAGAAAATAAGACTGGACAGATGAGGCTGCATGAAGTAAACTTCCCTTTGTTAATCCTAATTTGGTAGCACTATCAAAAAACAACTGGGATTGTCCAGACTGTTATTCTGTCACTCTGTGTTGCCTCACTCACCAAACTAAGAACATTGACACCCAGGACCGCAGACAGATTTCCTAGGGCCCAGGACTAGTTACGACCGCCCCCCCCCCCCCCACTCGCCCCTGTGTAGACGATGTTGGGAGCCCCTCCATTTCATTTATCGCGAGTCCCTCCTCTATTTCCCCCCCTTCCCATGTATTTCTCTCCCCTCCGTCTCGCTCTTACTCCCTCTCTTACTCACTCCCCCCTTACCCCTCTCACACTCACCCCCCTCATGCCTCTCACTCTCACCCCCCTCCATCAATTACCCCACTCTCACTTAATCCCGCTCCCTCAATCCTCCCTCCTCACAATCATTCCCTCCCCCCCCTCCCCCGGCCACACACACAACCCCTCCCACCCCCAAAATAAATAAATAAATAAACTAATACAAAAAACTTCCCACCCCCCAAATACATACAACCCCTCCACCCTCCAAATACATACAACCCCCCCACCCCCCAAATACATACAACCCCCCCACCCCCCAAATACATACAACCCCCCACCCTCCAAATACATACAAAATACAGACTTGCCTACCTTGGAAAAGGTCTCAGGCCCTGGCTCTCCCCGAGCTGCTGCTGGCCTCATACCAGGCTTCCCCCTCTCCGACGCTGTGCGGGCCTACCTCACTCTCACGCATCGGGCCTCCCTCACTCTCCCGCATCGGGCCTCCCTCACTCTCCCGCATCGGGCCTCCCTCACTCTCCCGCATCGGGCCTCCCTCACTCTCCCGCATCGGGCCTCCCTCACTCTCCCGCATCGGGCCTCTCTCATGCCGGTGCGTGCGCCGATGTCGGTGAGAGATAGTGAGGCAGGCCCGCAGCTGGGGAGAGCAGGGGCCCGGCATCCGGACAAAGCAGTCAGGCCCTTCTTTGACCGGTTGCCGGTCCTCTCGTTGCCGCCGGGCCCTGGCTCTCCCCTGCTGTGGGCCTCCTTCACTCACACTATCCCACGCCGAGCTAGGCCCAGCTTCAAGCCCGCATCAACATCCGAGGCATGGCGTGCGACAGCGTCAGTGAGGGAGGCCTGCAGCTGGGGAGAGCCGGGGCCCGGTGTCAACGAGAGGACCGGCAGGCGTGCAAAGAAGTTGGGCCAGAAAGATCAGGCTCAACTTCCAATGCTGGCCGGGGCCCCCGTAGCCACCTGTCTCGGCTCTGCCCCCCTGTTGGCAGCCCTGGGGACACCTATAGAAATTGGAACCACTGAACACAACAAGCTCTAGATGGCAGACTACAAGTTAATATAACTGTGTGTTTTATAGTACAAAAATATTTCTTGTCCTTATTTCATAAAGTCAGAACTGCAATAAGTATGAAAATGAATCATCATTACAGCTAAACAGTAAGAAAAACACATTTTGCTCCTATAATTTCATATGCTTGTATGTTACCACTTCTAAAAATGTAATATTGAAATGGTAACGTTTATCATGCATACAGAATACAGTAGCATCTGTAACGGTTCCTTTGGCAATTTCTCCAGAAAACTAACCGAGTTTGTTTATCACTTTTCACTCTCAGGAATGCTGTGCTTCTGGTCATGTTGTCCAATGCCTTAGCCAACGGCCTAATTCATCGTTGGATACCTGTGTCGGCAGCTAGCAAAAGAGCAGAGATCAGTCCAAAGGCAGAGAAAGGCAAAAGGGCGCGTGGGAAAGGATCTGAAAAATCTAATTTAGCACATGTTTTGTCAATTGATCCAAATGGCCTTCCTGATGTGAAACTAGCCTTAGAGGTACTATACTGGGACAGGGTTGTTAAGCAACAGTAACATTGATGTCAAGTAAGTGGTGAGAAATACATCAGGTGTTTTGTGAACTATTTGATAGGAAAGGTTTAATATTGAGGGCCATTTTCGATGTACAATGATATGCTAGTTTTTATCTGGAAGCTTTAACTCTGCAGAAAAACATTACTATTAAACAAATGATACATTTGTCATTTCCTGATTCAATTTAATATGTTCTCATATCATCTGTCATGCATACTATATTGTAAGAATTAATACACTCAACTAAATACATTATGTGGTGGGCCTTTTGAAATGTCCTTTCAGTCTAGGTAATCTGGGAAAGATTAAGGAGGTATTCATGGGACAAATATTTGAACAAAGCTCCATTTGCATTAAGACCCTGATGAACTGAAGGATCATGTTCTACCCTTTCAGGTTTGTGAATACGCTCTGGAGTTGACAAATGGGAAGGTACCAGAAGAAGTGGTACCCATTTCAGTGCGTCATCAAATCATTTCTACGTGGGTAAAAGCTAAGCAGTTACATCACCAGCAAATAGGACACAAACTTGGGACTGATGACGAGGTACTGCAAATAGCTGCCTGCTGGTACATGTAACCATTCTTTTAGCATTAGAAAACAAGCACTTACTAGTATTCCCTCCTACTGTCTCTGTACGTTCTCCCTACCTACCAATTAGATTGTAAGCTCCTCGGAGCAGGGACTCCTTCCTTAATGTTATGTTTACAGTATGTCTGAAGCACTTATTCCCATGATCTGTTATTTATATTTGTTATTTATATGACATGTATTACTACTGTGAAGCACTATGTACATTTTATGGCGCTATACAAATAAAGACATACATACATACATACATAACAATATTGCAGAATACATGCAGTCTTTATTTAGATAAGGACCAGTCTTCCAAGTGATCTATATTAATTTTCGATATATTATTTACAAAGTTATTGAAACCTAGATAATGGTATTTGGTTAAGCATTTCAATTTTGTGAGGAGGCAGATAAATGTGAGCACAAAATAATGACAGTGTTTATGATGTTTGATTTGACTGATTTAAAACATGACGATTTTTTTTATTTTTTGTTTCATTTACTTTTCCTACTCTCGGGTTAACACGGCCTTCCTTCTGCGTAATTACATTTTGGTTCTTTCCTTTTTTAATACATTATAATTGAGCCTACCGTCATTTTCTTCCAGTTTAAAAACTAACACCCCTCTGTTTGTAAATTTGTAAAACCTATGGGGCCTATGCACTAAGATTGTGTTTGAATTTTTATTGTGCGTCAACATTTAATTGCGCAAATGTAGTACACACTTTGCACTGTATGTATGAAGGTCTCTACGGGTCTTCATACATATGACACACCGTTTGTTTGAAATTAAGTTTTGACGCATTGTGTCATGTTAAATATCTGATTTGATACAACCTAAATGAAAACAGAATGATGTGCATTTTTTATTTATAACTAGATACATAATAATGATTATATAATATTAATAAATATAATATTTTGGGTAATATTTATGATAGCCATGCAGTGAAGATAATATTTATACAATGAAACATCCGTGCTGCGTTAAATACATTTTTGGTTGATAAATAGCCACTTAATTCTGCACTAGCGATGTAAACAGACATTTAGGATTTATGCCAGGTGAGCGGTTTTGACGCATGTTCTTTTATTTGGTGCACAGGTGCAATATTTTAGTAAATACCATTAATATCTATGCACCGAGCACATTCCAGATCCGTGCGGCAAAATATTTGACTCAAACCATTTTTGATGCTTATGGCGGACTTTGAGAAAAATAATGTTTGTGCGAATAAATGTGAGATTTGCGTGCATCGATGTTATCCCACGAATGCAATCTGCGATGCTTAGCACATACTGTAGGCCCGATTGTATTCTCCAGTGGCGCACGGGCGTTCATACAAGTAAAGCATACGGTAACTGTAGCCACGAAAAAGTACATCAGCTACATTTAGGTGAGCTAAGGGATCTGCGAACATTGTTACCTTTATGGTTTGCTCTATTTCAGGATAATAATGAAGGACAAAATCCAATGACGAAAGTTCTTGTTGCTTTAGAAATGCACTCATGCAATGGCATAGGACTAATGGACTTCACTGTTCCAAGCCTGTCTCAAGTATGTATTTGTTCACACTATTAATACGTTATGTATGCTATCCATTAAAACTGCCTGTAACCGATTGACTAATACGTTGAAGCATTTGCATTAGAAAAACAAAAAACCGTGATGGGTGCCGTAAAGTAAAACAAATTTGGATCAAACTTAATAGAAGTTTAAAGCATGGATTTAAATGTTGTAACTAATTGTGCCTACTAGTGCATTTGACATGATTGCTTTACAGCGATGTGTTTCATGTATCAATGATGAAAATGTGTTATAAAGGAAATTCAGCATGTTTGCATGTTGATGGACATGCCACTTTTATCATTTTCTCTAAAAAACATATATATATATATATGGTTTATATTGATAAATCTGAGGCTGTGGAAAAGAGTGCTAAAAGCACCAACTGATAACATAGCTCAGAAAGAAAGTCAATATATTTAATTACGCTGCTGGAAACAACTTTTTGTAATCAAAAGTAATTTGCATCAGAAGGAGAAAAATGTGTTGTGTTCTAAAAAGTTATTTCATATTCACATACATAGTTGCAGAGAATGGCTTGTAGTTGCTGAGAATAACTTTTCTAATGAAATAAATATTTAACTCCACCTCTTCCTTAATCAGGTGTTCAAAATGACTTCTGAATGCATCTGGTCAGATTCACTTGTTGAACTTCAGACACTTGCACAATTAACAAACTTTGCGTACCATGCACATAACCATGAACTAGTATTGACTTGTTCCCAGAAAGCACTGCAATTAGATGAGAAGACTAATGCAAAGAAACGGAACACGTAAGTAACCTTGAATGTAGTTCATTCAGAAATTACATTTGTTATCTATAAAGTACATTCTTCAGGACAGCTACGAATCACAAAGGAATATAATGTAACAGAATCTATATGTAAGTAATGTATCAGTTCAGTTCACATTATAAATGGGGAAGTCGCTGAATGTTATGTTAGAATATTTTCCAAACCCTTTCTGAGATTAATAGTATAGAATTTACAATTGCATTGTTACGCCGATGCTCGCCACAAACCGGGACCGGACCGCGGGGCTGAGGTGGGGTTATATAATCACCGACCTGAGTCCACGCAGACTGATCCGGAGTGCGCAGTTCGTAGTCGTACATCGCAGGGTCAGGATTGGAGAAGGCAGCATCGTCGTTAATGAAGCAGGAGTTCGGCAACAGGAAATCTGGAGTGCCCCGCTTCAGCTTAGGAGCGTGAGCGCGGGGGTGGCCTCTGCGCGAGGAGCGGCCTCGGCCCATGACGCCGATCTCAGCAGGAGGAGACAGCAGGCTGGCCGAAGTTCACCGCAGGGCAGCGTCGGGAAGAACCAACGCTTCAGCGCAGAAGTCCAAGGCAGGTCACTGCAAGAGGATCGCAGCAAGCCGCAGGAAAGGAAGGGTAGCCACTGCTAGGAGGGAATGCAGCAGGTACCGGTGCTGGCAACACGCTTCAGCACAGACGTCCCGGGTAGGCCACTGCAGGAGAATAGCAGCAGGCCAGTGCTGGCATCAACGCTTCAGCACAGACGTCCAGGGCAGGCCACTGCAAGGAGATAGCAGCAGGCCGCAGGAAAGGAAGGGTAGCTACTGCTAGGAGGGAATGCAGCAGTACCAGTGCTGGCATCAACGCTTCAGCACAGACGTCCAGGATAGGCCACTACAGGAGAATAGCGGCAGGCCACAGGACAGGAAGGGTAGCTACTGCTAGGAGAGAATGCAGCAGTACCAGTGCTGGCATCAACGCTTCAGCACAGACGTCCGGGGTAGGCCACTGCAAGGAGATAGCAGCAGGCCACAGGACAGGAAGGGTAGCTACTGCTAGGAGAGAATGCAGCAGTTACCAGTGCTGGCATCAACGCTTCAGCACAGACGTCCAGGGTAGGCCACTGCAAGGAGATAGCAGCAGGCCAGTGCTGGCAACAACGCTTCAGCACAGACGTCCAGGACCAGGCCTCTGGATACTCAGGAACTTGGAAGGTAAGAACGCTAGGAGAGAGGCCTGGGGTGGTTTGTGGCAGAGACAGTAACATAGAGGTAGGAATAGCTATGCTCGGCGCTGGTTCAGAGCCAACGCCTAGAATATAAAGGGCGGAGATCCAATCACAGGAGGAGGGTGTGTGAGAATTCCTCCAATGAAGTAGCACAGGGCAGAAGCTGCAATGAGAGGCAGCACCTGTGCCATAGATTGCCAGAGGAAGCCTGCAACTGCACAGGTCTGCACGGCAAAAGTCAAAGCCAGTAGTGGATTCCTTACAGTACCCCCCCCTTCAGGTGAGACCTCCGGACGAACAAGATCCATCACAGATTTGGGGGACATGGAATTGTTCCTAAACCTCCTTAGGCGAGAGGTGGCGTTGAAAGCCCATAGTTTGTTGGGATTCCTTACAGTACCCCCACCACTGGGTGAGAAGCCTGGGTGAACAGAACCATTCATAGGTCTGGGAGACATTGAGTTGTTCCTGAAGTGTCTCCGGCGAGAATTAGGTCCACAATCCAGATGTACATTGGCGAGTGCCATGAAAGACAGCGGTGGTACTGCAGTTCTTGGTACATGGACAATGGGACCTGAGGGCTCCGGAATGGGAACATCGGAAGGACAGTAGCCAGGTGTCCGGTGCATAGTAATAGTCCAAGAGTATGGGACACAGGATTGTTGGACAAAAATGGCAGAGGGACCTTCAGAGAAAGCAATGTCTTTGGTGAAATCAGCACGGAGGAAGTTGCGAGAGTCTTTAGCTTCCAAGGAATTCCGGGTGGTGGTTAGCAAGGGAATGGGGCGGGAGGGTTCACTACACACTATTGCAGCGGTACTTTTGATACCAAGCAGGGTTGCTATCCCAAGCAATTTGCGAGAGTCTGTAGCAGTGTGTATGCAACTCATGGTACTGGCAGTTGAAGAAGGATCCGCTTCCTTTGGTTTGTGATCTTTAGAGAGAATCAAATCCGAAATTGTGGCCTTGGCGAAGGACATAATAAGCATGTCTATACCCATAGTGGACCCATAGAGAACAGGAACGGACGCTTCAGGTAAAGCGACGAGGTCCAGTAAGGGTGTCTTCGTCTTAGAGAGAGGCCAATTGCCATACAGATTGGGCACTTTGGGCACCGCACAGAGACCTGCGAGTAAGGAGTCTGTTTGAAAGGTGAGAAAACAGATTTTATCCAAAAAACAAGGCAGGCGGTTAAGCGGTGCATCAACCTTAGGGAAAAAAGTCTTGGGGTTAAAGCTGGGTGCCTCCAACACAGAGAAAGAAGACAGAGAACTAGAGCTTGGCTTCGGAGTGGAGGTCCCAGGTACCCAGGTCTCACATGATACTGTGGGAGAAGCAATGCAAATTGTTACTGTTTTAAACATAGGGTCTTTAACATCGGTAGCTCCAGGCACCTTTTTGAGAGGTAACCCTAGTTTTGGGACAGGACAGTCAATAGCAAGTACCCCAAATATTGTGGAAGACACAGAGAAAAATAAGTCCATTTTAAAGACGGGATCTTCTGAAAAAAGGGAACGTTCCAAATGCGATACCCCTGAGTTCGTGGTAGTAGACATACAGTCAGTAGTGGATACCCCGAATACTGTGGGCGAATCAGCGTGAAACAGTATTATTACAGGAATGGGCATCCCAGACTTAAAGTCATTTTTAATCATCCCGGAGGCTGTGGCATGATCCGTGAGAGAAACTGGGGTAAACTCTCCAACAGACACAAGGGACATCTTGCTTGTTACAGAATTGGGTCCCTGAGAATCCCTAGTGAGGGCATCAGGCTCCATGGGAGACTTAGTGACAGGGGTTTTGGAACTGATTAAAGGAATGGCAGGTATCACAGATTTACTAGGAGAAATACCTTGCAAAACAGAAATTTTAGTAAAGGTGATAGGCATCACAGATAGGGCAGACAGAAGTAAGCTAGGCAAGGTTGCTTCTATAACAGAAGATTTGGCAGCGGCAAAGCTTAACTCAGCGGCTGCTGGAGAACTTTTAACTACAATGAGAAGGGACTGTAGTTTTACAAAGTCAGGGATAAAGGGAGTCTCAAACTTGAAAGCCTGATCATTCAAAAAGAAGGGCCCTAACTTTAATGGTACTGAGGGAGCAACAGCAGATACGCTGATCTCAGAAGGGGTCACTTGGAAAGGAGAATAATATGTACTGTTCGCTTTAAACCCTAGGATTTGGGAAAAGGAGAACTCAGACAGTGCAAGTGGGGCAACCACAACTGTGCTGGCCTCTGAAGTGGGTATTTGGGAAAGAGTGTCTGGGACTTCAGAAACGACAACAGATTCCACGAAAAGGGGTCTATGCTCAGAAGCAGGGGTCTCAGCTCTCTGAGTGGCAGACGGGGTGAGTGAAATACCTAGGAGTAGGGATTCTGCGAACAGGTTTAGAGAAACAAACGGCTCCAGAATACTTTTTACTGGAGCCAGTATTATTGCCGAAAGTTCAGGGGGCATAGCCCCGAGAATTTTAGCCGAGTCAGAGGACAAAAGGGGTTGATCCTCTGAGGCTAAGGAGGTGTCCCTGACTGACGAACTAAAGGGATCTACCAAGGAAGGTTCACAGGGCTGACCTGCAGGGGTTAACATAGGAAAAACCCCAAGGGTTAAATTACTCTGTACCTGAGAATCAGAGAAATAGAAGCTAGTCTCCGAGAGTGGGGTCATAGGGGGTTCTGCCTCTTGCCCTAGGAACCTATCATTAGACTGCGGAATACTAGGGTTAGCAGTAGGAACCTCACAGAGCAGACTAGCAGGGGTTAATACAGAAAAAACCTCGGAAACAGAGCTTAGAATTTTTGGTTTAGGAAAAGAGGGCAAACAGGATTCATTCTCTGGTGCTAGGGAAGACACACTGACCTGGGTACTGCAGGGATTTACAGTGGGGAACGCATAAGCCTGACTAGCAGGGGTTAAGACCGAAATAACCTCAGGGACAGAACTTAGGGAGGTTAACTCAGGATTAGGGAGCGTGGCAGCTTCTTCCTTAGCGGGCAGCGACAGAGAAATGGTTTGACCATTCTTAGGAGAGAGAGGTAACCCCACAGGTTTAGTAACAGGACTGGTAGCACAGAGAATCTGCCAAGCAGCAGCATAGCTGGCAAGGAGGGGATCCTGTTCTATTATGTGAGTGTCTAGTGTTGAGGAAAATACATGGAGTGTATCTTGAGACTGAGCCAACATGAGGAGGGCGCTCTGTTCTACTAGATGAATGTCCAGTGATGAGGCCAGGGCATAGATTGCCTCTTGGGCGTCGGCCAGTTCCATAGGGTTCACATTATCCCAGGTTAAAGGGGAATCAGGGGAGCGAATACATTCGGCTAGAGACTGTTTTAAGCTCAGGATACAGTAAGCCTTAATAAAGAGATCACAACGGCATTGTCTTTGCAAAGGGGTTAAACCTTCATAGGTAAACATTTCATCCATCAGGGGTATTACTTCACACAAATACTGGCCTTCATAGTGGGACTGATACGCAGGACGGGACATAACTTCAGTTGGAAAATTGCCATCCCCCGCCACGGCGCGGTCCGGTTTTAACGGGCCGAGCATACTGTTACGCCGATGCTCGCCACAAACCGGGACCGGACCGCGGGGCTGAGGTGGGGTTATATAATCACCGACCTGAGTCCACGCAGACTGATCCGGAGTGCGCAGTTCGTAGTCGTACATCGCAGGGTCAGGATTGGAGAAGGCAGCATCGTCGTTAATGAAGCAGGAGTTCGGCAACAGGAAATCTGGAGTGCCCCGCTTCAGCTTAGGAGCGTGAGCGCGGGGGTGGCCTCTGCGCGAGGAGCGGCCTCGGCCCATGACGCCGATCTCAGCAGGAGGAGACAGCAGGCTGGCCGAAGTTCACCGCAGGGCAGCGTCGGGAAGAACCAACGCTTCAGCGCAGAAGTCCAAGGCAGGTCACTGCAAGAGGATCGCAGCAAGCCGCAGGAAAGGAAGGGTAGCCACTGCTAGGAGGGAATGCAGCAGGTACCGGTGCTGGCAACACGCTTCAGCACAGACGTCCCGGGTAGGCCACTGCAGGAGAATAGCAGCAGGCCAGTGCTGGCATCAACGCTTCAGCACAGACGTCCAGGGCAGGCCACTGCAAGGAGATAGCAGCAGGCCGCAGGAAAGGAAGGGTAGCTACTGCTAGGAGGGAATGCAGCAGTACCAGTGCTGGCATCAACGCTTCAGCACAGACGTCCAGGATAGGCCACTACAGGAGAATAGCGGCAGGCCACAGGACAGGAAGGGTAGCTACTGCTAGGAGAGAATGCAGCAGTACCAGTGCTGGCATCAACGCTTCAGCACAGACGTCCGGGGTAGGCCACTGCAAGGAGATAGCAGCAGGCCACAGGACAGGAAGGGTAGCTACTGCTAGGAGAGAATGCAGCAGTTACCAGTGCTGGCATCAACGCTTCAGCACAGACGTCCAGGGTAGGCCACTGCAAGGAGATAGCAGCAGGCCAGTGCTGGCAACAACGCTTCAGCACAGACGTCCAGGACCAGGCCTCTGGATACTCAGGAACTTGGAAGGTAAGAACGCTAGGAGAGAGGCCTGGGGTGGTTTGTGGCAGAGACAGTAACATAGAGGTAGGAATAGCTATGCTCGGCGCTGGTTCAGAGCCAACGCCTAGAATATAAAGGGCGGAGATCCAATCACAGGAGGAGGGTGTGTGAGAATTCCTCCAATGAAGTAGCACAGGGCAGAAGCTGCAATGAGAGGCAGCACCTGTGCCATAGATTGCCAGAGGAAGCCTGCAACTGCACAGGTCTGCACGGCAAAAGTCAAAGCCAGTAGTGGATTCCTTACATGCATTGAGTAAACTATAGCAACCATTAATCAGATGCAAAAGAGGCATTCCCCTAACAACGCTTATTTGTAGAGACCCGTTAAAGTTAACACAGGGAATAACGAGACGCTAGTTGTCATTCCTAAAGGTGGCATTACTCCCACCCAGACCGCGAAATGTGGATTTTGCCGGGGAGGCGGGAAGAGAGAAAGGAACATAAAAAGAAGAAAGTGCGTCAAAATCGGCCACCAAGTCATTATTTTCACAGTATCGATATTATCAATAGTATTAAACTATTAATTAATATTTACTAATATTACTTATAAATAAAACATACACACATTTAAAATGAATCAATCGTGTATTCAACATGGCTTGAAGCATCAAAAAGGATTGAAAATAACAAGTTATACATTATATGAGGTCGTCATACGTAGGATGAACATTTCATCAAATTTGTCTATATTACTTTTTAGCACCAAAAAGTTGACGCACAAAAAAAAGTCAAATATAATCATAGTACATAGACCCCGATAAGTTTGTCATTAAATTATATGAGTGTCTATAATATCTTGTGCAGAGCATTGTATTAAAGACACATTATGCTATGAAACCCTTACAATAAAGGGAAAATGACACAGCAGCAGCTGAGGAAAACGTTGTGTAATACGTGTGTTTTATTTCATTAGTGAAGTATTTCAGATAAAATGTTTGGGTCAAATTCCAGCCGTTAAAAAAGTAGGAAAAGACCGTTACTTGTCAGTAACTCTTATAAGACAGACCTTCTCCTTTTTGTCACCACTCTTTACCACAAATAGCCCTAATAACAATGTTTTTTTACTTGATTCTTAGTGGTGTTTTATTTACATTGTGGGTTAAAATGATAGCTTGCTCTGGATTGGATGTAAATGATGTCACTGCGATAGGTTGGAGTTAGTAATCCATAACTTGTTACACTAATATTAGTTGATGTCATGAATCTCTTTTCCTGATAGTCCTATGGAGTCACCTCTGCATAGGATACATTTTTCATGCTTTTTTTGTTTCTGAATTATTGTGTGCTTGTAACTTACATTTTTGATACAGTCCTTTTAATCACCTGACAATATTACACAATAATTCAGCATTTAAAAAAAAACAAACAGATGTGCAGTGTTGTAACAAATGGGAAAATGTACATTTTTGTTACTCTACTGTTGAAATGGTACTGTACATCCTAAATTGAAACACGACTAAAATAATAATTACATGGATAGGAATAATGGAAATTACGTTAAATACCATTCTGATGGTTTTTTGCCCGTAATTACTAACTTATTTGCATCTTTTGCAGGCGTAATTACACATTGGAGCAAGAAATGTTAAGCATTGCGGCGTGCATACAGGGCCAAAGCATTATTGACAACTTCGCTGGAAACAAACACTTGTATCTTTCTGCCATAAAAGC
The DNA here is from genome assembly GCF_040206685.1 of Ascaphus truei. Classification (NCBI taxonomy): domain Eukaryota; kingdom Metazoa; phylum Chordata; class Amphibia; order Anura; family Ascaphidae; genus Ascaphus; species Ascaphus truei. Next base: position 71,267,248 of record NC_134490.1, on the reverse strand, counting down.
TTTTCAATTAAGTGCAAGGTAGGTATTAATATTGCAATGCTCTAATATAAAAGTACTGTAATATGACATTTCTGTTATCCAAATCAGGTACATCTGGTAAAAACAACAACACAAACATATATTGTACAAATAATAGTTTAGTCACTTATCATAAATAGGTTTCCCAACCCTGTTCAAGTCCTTCAAATACCATGCAGTTTTTTCAAAGCAGGTTTGGGTTTAGACCAGGGGTGGGCAACTCCAGTCCTCAAGGGCCACCAACAGGTCAGGCTTCAGGTCGGATATCCCTGCTTCAGTACAGGTGGCTCAATCAGTGGCTCAGTTGAAGAATATCCTGAAACCATGACCTGTTAGTTGCCCTTGAGGACTGGCCACCCGGGCTTAGACCATTCTGCACGTAGACATACGGTATAAATACAAAAATATTAAGGTGAACGTGCAAAATAATTTTGCCAATACACGTCGCATTCGTTGTTTTTAAAATCTAATGCAAAATCCTTGGCCCGTATTGGTTATATAACAACGCAACATTTTATTTTTTAATGCTAGCATTTGTCACCAGACAGAAAAGACTGAAAACATAGATTTATCAATGCAAAATGTGTGTTAAGACACCGCAACCAATTATTTTGAAGTGAGAAACAATTCATATTGTTTAGACGTGTTCTAAACTGTCATAAAGAAAATAGCAAATAAAAATACCTTGTGAGCACATTCACATGTCTGAGACAGGTCTGCAACCCTGCTTTCCACCATTATCTCCTAGCACACATTGCTTCCATTTACTTGCTTACACTGCAGCCAGGGATGCTGGGAAATTACATGCAAATGAGCACCCCTATGAGTTTATGCCTGCCGTATTACACAGCTTTTCAGCACAGCCTGGGTTAAAGAAGTGCATAGCCAGTAACCCTACTCACAGACAGCTGTTTCAACCTTTTGGGTCTCATCAGTGTGAGGCTGGTTATACTGGCTTTGCATAAAACAATAGAAATAGTTCACTAGATTGCATCTATCTTGGACTATCATAGATTGGGATTCATAATGTGTTTTCTCCTATATCTAGATTTGCGGGAGAAGCTAGGAGCATTATGCTAACATCACAAGCTGCCGATCATTTCTGGCATGCTTGCTCTCCTCGTATAAAATCAGCTGAAGAAAGAAAAGAGCTTAAAGACGCCACCATTTCTATTCTTAGGGCCATTACTGACGCAGAGTCCAAAAGTAAACAGGTACATTATAGATGCTATTTTATTCTGTTTAAACAATGATTTTTTTATTTTGTTCTCATTTATGGGGCACAAAAAGTAAGAAGGGGTCGGGGGTTAGGAGGATACAGAAATAATAAAAAGGAGAGGGGTATGAGGATACAAGAGGGAGGCACAAGTAGCATTACATTTATCACAACTGGTACAACACATGACATTATCATTGCAGCTATACAACTCTTTATTTTTATATTTCCTATATAGTACAGAATCTCGAATCAATGCCTGTTGCTCTCATCGTATATAACCATGGTTCCCACACTGCCATGAACCTCTGTAAGGAGTCATTAAGCATCACTGTCATTTTTCCATAGCATAGGGTCCGCCGTACTCTTTCTATTACCACTTGGAGGCTTGGCGCTGGTTTCTTCCATGTGGCCGCTATGCCGCAATGTGCAGTCAACAGGATATGGAGAGAGAGTTTGCGCTCTTTATTAGGTATACCCTGAATTGGGTTATTTAATAATGCCATCCAAGGGTCCGGTGTAGCTGGAATTCCCAGCACCTTATTTAGCAGTCGAAAAATCTGTCTCCATTGTTTCTTTACCTGCGCACAAAGATATGCAAACATGTATCTTCCTGACCACACCCTCTGAAGCGTAGGGGAGATACCTGTCTACTGTATATATTTTGTTCAATTTGGACAGGATCAAATACAGTACCACTGATACCGTAGCTTGTAACTGTTTTCTTGAATTGCAGTATTTATGGAGCCGGACGGTGCAGTGTTATTTGATTGCAGCCGCATTACATTACCTTGTTCACCGTGCCTAGTAATGCATGATATGAGCAGCACAGTTTCTTTACTGTGGTGTAGGACAGGGGTTCTCAACCCCAGTCCTCAAGATCCCCCAACAGGTCATGTTTTAAGGATATCCCTGCGTCACTACAGGTGACTCAATCAAGCCACCTGTGCTGAAGCGGAGACTGATTGAGCCACCTGTGCTGAAGTGGGATATCTTGAAAACATGACCTGTTGACGGGGGTGTAGGGGAGGGTCCTGAGGACTAGAGTTGAGAACCCCTGATTTCGTATACAGTGTATTTTTATAATTGAAATAGATTTAAATTAACAAGTAATGCAGAATTTGATTGATTGAATGCTTCCCAACAGGTATGTAACGTAGTTTGCGTAAACTGTCGGTGCTATGTAAATATTTTATTTTACCTTGCAAGGGGCCAGAAAATGATGTCATATATTTGCACCCGTGGCCTATTATGGATGTTCAACTCCGTGGAGAAGATGATGCAGAATGTCCCAAAGGTATTCAATTTGGATGAAAGAATTAAAAATCTATCTCTGTTATGCCAAATAATTAAATATTTCGTTTGTTTAACAGAGCGACTCATCTGCAATGTATGGTATGTGCACTGATAATTAGAAATTCAGTACTAAGCAAAAGGGGAACACATTTAATAAGCAGTATATTTCATAACCGTGCAGTTACAATATTTTATATTCATGTATTTTCAGCTGTAGTCTTTTCACAAGTAATTGAATCCATTGTTATTAGATAATAATATACATATTAATGTTATTTTGTAGACAAATCCAGTGTTCCAGACAGTTCTAATAAGGGTCACAAACTGAGAGCTTTGTTGTATGAGCTATTGTTCAACACGTATGCAGATAATAAGGACTGGGAATCAGGCCTGAAAGTGCTGGACGAAGCTATTCGTATTCTACCACGTACTAAACATAGACTGTAAGTTCAAAGTGTTGCAATAGTACAAAATGTTGTGACTACTCCGTCACATTTTACCTAAAATGTCATGGTGGCCAGTTTGCGATATTGTTTTTCTGATTGTTGGCATTCATATTTCACTGGACTTTTTGCAGAGTGAGCAATTAAAATTGAGTAAAGTTAGAAACTATTTAAATGTATTTAGCCTTCTCTTAGTTGCAGTTTATTTCAGTGTTTCTCGATTCCTCTTGAAAAGCTGAAAAGGGGTTTGAATCCATAAAAGAATGGCATAGGCCGATCTCTTTTAAATATTTTGTTGGCAATACTTGCAGAAACACAGAATGTGTACAAATCTCAGACCTTTTTGCCAGCTTACACACTTTTTCAGAAGCTAATGTTGGAATTTCTGCACTTCCATCTCACCTCTGATTTCTTGTTACACCCCTACTCACCTCGTAATCTCAGTCCAAGGTTATCTCATCTTTGTATCTTTTACCTCTACTGCTCTCCTCATTGTAAATCTTTTTCACAAATCCCTCCCTACCCAAGTAACACTCTTCCACTCAATATTCATCAAGCACCTTCACTTTCCACATTTAAAATCCAGTTGAAAATTCACCTCTTCTAAGAAGCAGCGCATTAAACGTTCTGCACCTCTATTACGTACCACAGTTACTGTTAACACTGCACTTGTAATAATGCACTTTTACTCACACTGTGCCTGTAAGTCTCCCAACATACCACTTAGATTGGAAGCTCTTCAGAGCCGGGTCTGCCTCTGCCTTATGTTGTCATTTACCTGTTGCACTTATCCCCATTGTTTTGTCATTTATTGACATTGTATTTTAATTTGGTAAAGCGCCGCGTACACTATTGGTGCAATATAAATAAAATCATACATAGTACATTGTACCATTTTTTAATTCTAGGAATAATTACGTGGTATCTTATCTTCTATCACTTCTTTTGTTTTTTTTTTCTAACTAGGGGTTGAATAATTTGTTCTTTTCTTTTTTGACTAACTTATATTTCATTTCTAGCATCATTTTCAAACACCGTGTATTAGTGAAAGCCAGACTGGGCTATAACTTTTTCATGGATATCCAAAAATTCAAGAACGAAGGGGAAGACTATTTGTCTTACATGTGGCACCAAGTGGCACTGACGACCACAAATACCAGGGAACAGTTAGCCTGCTATATGAATGCAATTGATGCATTACAGGTATATATAAAAAAGATCTTTCACTATATCCACTTATTTGAAGTAATTGTGTAATTGTTATCATTTTATCATTCTTACTTATTTTTTCGGTGAGCAAAATCCTTGCAGCACGTTGCTTTACTGTAAGCCTGTAAACTTCTTGTAGCGGGGACCTCCTGACCTATTGTGTTATCGTGTATACAGTAAAAGGATGTTAGTCCGTTTGTTGTTGCATAACACCCCTTGTACTTGACTGCAGAACATGTTGATGCATTATGCATAATGATAGTAATAGCTCTTCCCAAAAGCAGTGGGAAGTATAGGGACCATCAGTAGGAGTTGTTGATAAAATGTTGTATTTGCGTGATGTATTTATACATATAGACTGTGATATCAATTTATTCGTCTTAAAAACTTTGGGGCTATCAAAGATTTACTTCCACGTTTATTGTTACAAAAATACCACACGTTTTCATGGCATTATTATGTTATGGTAATGCCTATGTTGATATATGCTAAGCCAGTGGTGGCCAACTCTAGTCCTCAAGGGCAAGGTTAGGTTTTAAGGATATCCCTGCTTCAGCACAAGTGCCTCGATCAGTGGCTCAGTCAGAATGATTGAGCCACCTGTGCTGAAGCAGGGATGTCCTTAAAACTTGACCTGTTGGTGGCTCTTGATGAGTGGAGTTGGCCACCCCTGTGCTAAGCAAATTATACCAATAAACAGTGGTTGACAAATCACCAAAAAATCTACTCGCCACACAAAAAAATCTACTCGCCACCTAGTACCAAACGTGTGCTGCTTGGGCCAATATTTACTCGCCCGGGGGTTAAATCCACTCGCCCGGGGCGAGCAAATGTATAGGTTTGTCGAACACTGCCAATAAATGTAATTTGTAAAAAGAATAAGTTGTTGCTAAAGGGGAAGTTCCCCCTCTGAGCCCCCTCTTTCTAAGGAATAGGAAGCTGAACCAAGATATTTAGTAGGAAAGGTATCACAGGTACTTCCTGATTTATTTAAAACCGCCCTGAGGGATGTGGATCAATAGAAAGCATTGTCACTTTCTATTTGCCCGAGTGACGCAATAGAGTTCCATCTCCATTTTCCCCGGGAGGATACGGTGCCAGCTCTCCCTTTAGTAGTAAGTATTACGGGAGTCAATGGATCTCTGTAGCTGAAAATAGCACTTTTTGAGCTCCAGTGACACCCTACTTCCCATCCATGTAAAAAGGGTAGGGGGACAAAATAAAAACAAGCTGGGGAACTTCACCTTTAAAGAGGCAATCCAAGCGGCACTTCATATTCTGCCTTTGATTACCTTTATTGAAAACGTTTCCAAAACTGCTGATCAATTTGGTCTCTCGCAATTGATCAGCAATGATCCTGCTTCCCTAAATGATAGTCTTTCAGTTTCAATTAATCCTTCAGTCAGTGTAACTCAACAGCTACAATGTATTTGTATATTACTAAGGTAACATTATCTATTGTTACAGTTTGCAGCTCAAACGGCTGGGAATATTGGCAACAAATGATCACTAACAGGAAAATTTTGCAAATATCTTGCACTGCTGGGGTAGTGTGTTAAAACCTGCTATAGAAATCAAAGGATGTTCATTATATTAAAACTCATTAGAAATGGCATTAAGAGTTGAAAAAAAATGTAGTGAGTATTGTCACGGGAGAGCAGGACAAATACAGCTGGGACCAACTCGCCAGACAGAACTACAGAGTTACTAAAAGTGAATTTATTGGAAAATGGTATCCACAACTGTCCAACACGAACGCACACTCCACAAACTGGGGTAACTGGGGAACACCTTACAGGCTTGGGAGCGGGACATCAATTAGAAAGCTTTCCCCGTTATGCTCCCACGCTGTGTCTAACAGGAACTGTTACCAGGCACAACAGGAACTCAGGAACCTAAGGCACTCATGCCTGCAACTGGCACTGGAACTCATGCCTAGAAGGGGCCAACTAACCCCCCCCCCCACCTTTTATACCCCATGGTGACATCATGAATGCACATAGGGATGGTCAATGGCAGGTGCCTGCAATGTTACTTGGCCTGCTGATTGGTGGGTTAATGCAGGTTCTGTTACATGAAAAGAGTTACATGAAACTTGCAACATAATATCCTGAACACAAAGTTAACCCCTGGTCCCTGAGGGGCTGGAACCAGGCTACACATTATATCATTGACTGGTAGGGGTAATGGTGTGCTTAACCTTTATTAAAAGCAGCCAAATCTGCCCCTACCATCACAAGTATGATGTAATACTACAGAACTGATTTATTAAAAAGAAATACATGTAGGATATTGCATGGATTGCCCCTTTAAGATCTGTTCAACTTCATGGGTTATTTTTGACCGCTAACAGCTCATGCCTCTTACTAAATAACTTTGATTTTCAACATGTATCTCTTAGCAATAATGTATTAGGTTATTTTGCATTTATCTTGCACTCATTTTTCACTGCTGACATCAGTGAGAACCTTTTGAGTGGATGAGGATAGGAGAAGTTAAGCACACTCATAATATGTGATACTAATATGGGACAAATTAGTAGGTAAATGCTGCACTCCCCAACAAAGCAAATAATAATAAATACCGGTGCTGCTGGGTCAGGAATCTCTGGGTGGTTTTCCAATATCAAATAGGAAGGGAGAGCCTGGGCACTGCGGATTTCTGCTCACTAATACATTTTTTCTTAGCAGAAATCCGTAGTGCCCAGGCTCTTCCTTCCTATACTAATATGTGAAACATAACACACATATACCAATATCTTGGTATAGTTGATCATATTCTGTATATTTCTCCTAAACCAAGAAACTTTAATAACACCTGTAGTTTATAAATGTACATTATAAATAAGATTTTACTCAGTCTACCATTTTTCCTTCAAAGAAACCAGAAAATGATTGGCAAAAGGTGGAGTACCTGATGGAGCTAGCAGAATGGCTGTACTGCAATCAATTTCCTGTTAATGATTCCCTTAATCAACTTGACTGGGCAGTGGATATTTTGCTACAAATGAAGCTTTCTCTTTACATGGAGGAAGGTAAGAAATGAGATGGGCGAATTAGTCAAACTCCGATCTGGAGGTATTTTACCCAAATCCGATCGGCGGATATCCAAAGGCGGTTTGGATGGTTAAAAAGTCAGAGGATTATTCTGAACCTGCCCTCATTTTCAATCCACACAATCTTTATAACATCCGTCGATGGGAATGTTGTGAAATGCGATTGGAATTTCCGGACCCTGAAATGATTGCGAGAGAGATTACGCCGATCATTTTAAAAGGCACATTTTTGTTTTTTATATATCACTGAAAATCCGTAAAAGGATTTGGATTTTTACAAATCGAAAAACAGAGAGAAGGGAGCCGGCTGTATCCGGTATTTTCTCTGCCTCCTCTAACCAGCAAAACCCATATTGCAGGGCCTGGAACTGAATGTTGTAACATTCGCATGCTAATTTCATATATAAATTCGATGTGGATTTTTAAAAATCCGAATCCGTTTGTGGATTTTCAGTGATAGAAAAAAAAATAAACCCTGCCTTTTTGAGACTGATTTGCGAATATGCGCCTGAAAAGGAGCTGGCAAATCCGCGGCGGATTCGAATTTTTGCAAACATTTCACCCATCCCTTGCAAGACCGTAGTGCACTTTTACTTCTCTCGGTTAACTGTTTGAGATTGAGACACATGTACGGCACCTGTTTGCTTTTACCCACAGACAAGAGTCAAAAAGGAAAGTCAAAGAGCAGAAACAAATCTTGGGCACATAAAGATCAAAGACGTGAAGGTGTACATGCAGAAGAAGCAAAGAGTGAAAATAGGGCGCACCTTGCCAGCAGCTATAAATCAATGGAAGATATAAGGAACGTGAGACAGCTGGAGACTTTGGCCCGAGCACACACATTAATGGCCATCATTTGTGGCCACAGTTCACCTAATCACGAGCAACACTGTTTGATGGCATATGCTTATATTATTCGTATTTGGCAAGTACGTGGTCTATAAGCTCATTTCTTCAGCACAATTATGTTTTGTTGTTGTACACAGGCTACCTTTATATTGATCACCGAACGAAAGTAGGAGCAGCTACAGAAAAAACACCTGCGTATTGTTAAACAATGACGTGATTTTAAAATTCAATAATATCTTCTGTTTTTAGTGTTTGTGTAATATACGCGTAACACAATAAATTCTAATCTCATGTGAAATATTATTCTGCATGTACATTTAATGGACAATGACAAATTCTCATTCCAACAATAAAAATGAACATTACTGAAGCGCCTGGCACAATTAGCTTAGAGAATGACTGCTTGTGGGTCACTAATTAAACTTAATCAGGACATGGCTTGGTACAAAAATATGAATTACATCACACGACCGCAAGCATAATTTATGTATTAGTTATATGTTAATAGTATATTTTCATAATACTGATTCCTTACAATCCTTTGAAATCTAGTCATTCTTTTGTCTGCAGCACTTTTACAAATGATAGGAAATACAGTAGTGGAAATGTGGCAATGTAAGACTGAAGATTTCAATGTTACATTTGCTCTGTGTCATTATAAATATTGATTGATAAATAAAAGTTGCATTACATGTGCAATCATGTTGTATGGTTTCAGAACGTTATACCTGGTATACAGGTAAATGAAATACATGTTCCTGGTAGCTATTGTACTGTATAGTATGTTGCATTAATGGTTTCATGGTACAAATGTATGTAAACCTGACTCACGTTGAAAATGTTGTTTGCTTTTAATTTATATCTAGCTTCCAATTTTAATATCAATTAATCTAGGGGGTGCGCAAACTGGGGGCTGCGAGATTTTCTGGTGGGGAGGGGATGGGGGGGGGGGGGGGAAATGCAACACTTAGAGAGGCCCCGCGCTTTTCCCCACAACATTTAAATAAAATGCCGAGGAGGAGCGCAGGGCCTCTGTAACTCCCTCTTACCTGCTCTCCACTGACTTCTGGCGACGCATCGCCATAACAACACGGGGCAAATGGCAACGTGACATCACGTGCCGTCAAATGCCGCCGATGCCAGAGAGACGATAAGGGGGAGGGTGAAGGGGGTGAGAGCAGGCAGGGGGGAGGGGAAGAAAAAAGTTTGCGTACCCCTGAATTAATCCACTATTTCCGTATTGTTTTTTTTTGCAAAGATACCTACGTTATCTGTATTTTATTATAGGTGTCACTGCCAGCAGCTGGATCTTTTATTAAAGCATTGCCAAAAATTCTCCCGCCACCAGAAAAGCCACCTTCTGCTGCATCTAAAAAGGAAAAGGGAAAAAAAGAAGCAACAGAGGTAAAACAATCTACGTTTACATTCTTACTTTGCACTCTTTTAAAAAAAATATACAATAGGATAGTTTTCTTTGAAATGGTGACCTCAATTTTAAGAGTATAATAATAATAATTATTATTATATTATTATTATTAACGTTGATTTATAGAGCATATTCCGCAGCGCCGTACAATGGGGGAACAGAGTGATATAAATAGCATAAACAGAATCCCATAGCAAATAAGGATAAACAAGTGCAAAGTGAAAGAGAAGGGAATGAGGATCCTGCTCAGGAGATCTTACCCTGTGGAAGGGAATGAGGATCCTGCTCAGGAGATCTTACCCTCTGGAAGGGAATGAGGATCCTGCTCAGGAGATCTTACCCTGTGGAAGGGAATGAGGATCCTGCTCAGGAGATCTTACCCTGTGGAAGGGAATGAGGATCCTGCTCAGGATATCTTACCCTGTGGAAGGGAATGAGGATCCTGCTCAGGATATCTTACCCTGTGGAAGGGAATGAGGATCCTGCTCAGGAGATCTTACCCTGTGGAAGGGAATGAGGATCCTGCTCAGGAGATCTTACCCTGTGGAAGGGAATAAGAGGTGAAGGTGAAAGAAAAGGTGAAGTGGTTGCTCATTGGGGGACAGAGTATGTCTCCGGGTGAAGCTAGTTCAGGAGCAGGATGGGGGGCATTTAGGGGAGTATTTGAAGACAAGGGCGGAGGCATAAAGGGGTGGGGGGGGGGCTGCATCGTTAAGACCTTTGTCAGTCAGAGCTCGGATTTAGGATTTTATTAGTGTATGGAAAGCCAGTGCAGGGATTTGGATAGTGGAGCGTTGAGTGAGAGAGATGAGTCAGGGAGCAGCATTTTGGATAGATTGATGTGGGGACAGGCGGATGAGGAGGAGCCAACTTGGGGTCAAATGGAACCCCGATGTCACATGACATTCTAACGTCAAATGATGCCGCCGATGCCAGAGAGAAGGTAAGGGGGTGGGGGGCGTGAGCGGGGGGTCGGGGGGTGCAGGCAGGGTGTCGCAAGAAAAAAAGTATGTGCACACCTGAATTAATCCACAATGTCCTTGGTTTTTTTTTGCAAAGATCTGTATCTGTATTTTATTATAGGCGTCATTACCAGCAGCTGGATCTGTTAGAAAAGCATCGCCAAAAATTCACCCGCCACCACAAAATCCACATTCTGCTAAATCTCAAAAGGAAAGGGGCAAAAAGGAAGCAAAAGAGGTCAAACAATCTATGTATACGTTCTTACTTTGCACTCTTGTTATAAGATATACAATATGATAGTTCGCTTTGAAATGGTGATCTCAATTTTAAGAGTATAATAATAATAATTATTATTAACATTGATTTATAAAGCACCAAAATATTCTGTGGCACGGTACAATGGGGGAACAGAGTGATATAAATTGCATCAACAGAATGACTTAACCAAATAAGGACAAAGAAGCGCAAACTGATACAAAAGGTCATGAGGGTCCGGTCGGGAGAGCTTACCCTGTAGAGGGAATAAGGAGCAAAGGTGAAACAAAAGGTGAAGTGGGTGCACATTGTAGGACGGAGTATGTCTCAGGGTAGAGGTTAGTTCGGGAGCACCGCTGCTCCTGTTTTGGTTTTGTGGTGTCAATGTTAGTGGGTGTCATATAGCATGGAGTCTGGTCCAGCCACACAGTAGGGTAGGGGGATGAGAGACTTCTTAAGGGGAATTTTCAGAAAGCTTTTAAAAGTCTCCAAGCTGCGGGAGAGTCTAATATTAGGTGACTCTAGAGAGAGGGTGCAGCATGGGAGATGTCTTGTAGGCGGAAGTGAGAGGGTGTAAAAAAGAGGCGAGGTGGAGGTTATTGGCAGAATGGAGGGGGAATATTTGGAGACAAGGGCGGAGGCATAAAGGGGGGGGGGGCTTCATCGTTAAGACCTTTGTCAGTCAGAGCTCGGAGTTAGAATTTTAGAGTCTATGGAAAGCCGGTGCTGGGATTTCCATAGTGAGGGGGATGAGTCTTGGAGCAGCATTTTGAACAGATTTGAAGTGGGGAGAGGCGGATGAGGAGGAGCCAACTTGGAGAAGGTTGCAGTAGTCAAGGCAGACAAGATGAGTGAGTGAATTAGGATTTTAGCTGTGTCATATGTGAGAAAATGGCGTATTCCAGCTAACTTTTGGAGGTGGCGACAGCAGCACTTAGTGAGGCATTAAATGGGAGGAATGAAGGAGAGGGCAGAGTCAAAAATAATCCCTAGACAGTGGGCTTGGGATGTTAATGAGATTGTGGTATGAAATTGTGGTATTATTGACAGTGCAGGAGAGTCTGGGTGTAGGTGGCAGTGGAAGGGGGGACGGTGACGGTAGTGGTAAATGTGACTGCTTTTAATAAATGTCATGGCTGTCATTACCCCTACCTGGTAGTAATACATCTGTATTATGTTTGTTAATAGTATATCTATAGTGTAAGCCTGGTTCCAGCACTTCAGGAACCAGGGGTTAATTGGATGTTACAGTTACATAAGTGAGCAGGGTATACATTATATACAACACATTGCATGCACAGTTAGAGATAATATATATTATAGCCGTATGTAACAGTTACAGACCAGATTAAAATGTGAGACAGCTTTAGTTTTGAAATAACTTGAACTGGTGGTGGATGTGAGAGTCTCCGGTGATTGTTCCAGTTTTGGGGTGCACGGTAAGAGAAGGAGGAGCGGACGGATACTTTGCTGAACCTTGGGACCATGAACAGTCAGATCCCAGATGATAAGTGCTGCATGTGGTAGGGGTGAGGAGCTTGTTCAGATAGATGGGTAGCTTGCCTTGAAAGTATTTGAAGGCAAGACAGGAAAGATGAACTTTGCGTCTAGCGTGTATTTCACACTGTTTAAGGTCATTTGTGCGATCGGCTTTGAATGAGCCACTGATTGAGCCACCTGTCCAGAAGCAGGGATATCCTAAAAACCTGACCTGTTTTGGGGTTTTGAGACTGGAGTTGAGAACCCCTGCAGCACTGGTTTTCCAGGCTCATCATGCAACTGTGTTGATCACGTGATGTGTTGATCACGCTTGGAACACGTGCTGGATTTTACCACTTTTCAATGTTCTTCAGTAAAAGTAAGTCAAGATGTCTGGGGAGAGGACATTAAATGCAAGTGCTAGCGGAAGTGCACAAAGACTGTAAGCATATTGGATGTAAAATTAAAAGTGTTAAGGCGGTTTGAAGCGGGTGAAAAACGTAGTAAAATTGTGAAAGCATCAGGGCTTGCTATCTCTACAGAGGGACCAATACACCATAATAAAGACAAAATTAAAGCAAGTGCTCAAGCAGCTACACCTTTAAATGCAACTACGTTGTCTCGCCATAGAAGTGATGTGATGGAAAATATGGAATGACTTGTGTATGGACCCGAGATCAGAACCTGCGCTATATGCCAATAAGCAGGAAAACAAAAGGGGTACAAAAATGTTTGTACTCCAAAAGAAAATTCACTTATATGCACACTATGTGAGTTAAAATATAACTTTTAATATAACATCCTTAAAACATATATTACCGTAACAATGTAATTAACCGTAAAAATAGATTAAATAATATGCACACATGCAACTGAGTTAGCCTCACAAATAGATAAATTCCAGTATACAAATATACAACTGGAACCTGGGAGGCTAAACAAAGTGCAACCAGACAAGGTGAGTCAAGATGCCCAACACTTGCAATCACTAGCACAGTGAATAATTGGCCAGATACAGCAGCAGGGATACGGCTACAATGTGTCCATAGATTGTTACAATAGTATCAGTAGAGCCATCCCTGCCAACTACACTATTTTTAGATATATGTGGCTATGCTAGTGAAAGTACTGGTATTAGCACACTGTGTTAAAACAACCCCATAACAGAGGCTGATGACATGATGATGCGTCCAACGCGCGTTTCCCTCCTACTATGGAGCTTCTTCAGGGACAATTTTGCATGGTAGGGGAAGCGGAAGCTATTTAAGTGCTCAGGTCGTCATGGCAACAATGAAGCTCGTCGCTATAGCGCATGCGCAAAAAGCGCCTGCATAACTGCATAAACCACATAAAATAACTTAAGTTAACATACTGTTGACATTCATATTGAAGATAGTACTGGCGCTGGGACCTTCAGCACATATTCAAGCTGTAATAAAGGACAACAGAAAACGGGCCGATCGCGGGACTTTACTGCGCATGCGCAGGGTAATACACTTCTTTATTATTATCACTTACCCTGCGCATGCTCAAATTCGGCTCCTGTTGTCATTGCGCATGACAAGACTGTTGGCTCTCACAGCCAGCAGTGAGTCCGTAATAAGGCGCATGCTTGCAGTGACATGGGAGATCTGGCGACCCTAGACTGCATTGCGCATGTGTGAGTAGACATAGTTATTCCTACTCTCTATATGTTATTATTGCGCATGCCTAGAGTAATATAAAGTAGGTGCCAGAGACAGAGCCCCATAGCACTGAGTACATATTGTTGCCAAAAGCAGCAAAAGAAAAAGAACATGAGTACAAGTGATACTGTAATAAATGCAGAATGACCCCTCAAAATAAAAGCATAAATGAAATCATGTCCCAAACACAGTGACAAAGAAATAAAGTAAAATAAATGCAAAGTATTGAACACACAACTGATATAATATCAATAGTTTTCACAATAAACGTTGTGTGAGTGATTGTTACACAAACCAATAGACCCATAGCATAATAAGAATGGGTTTATCTGGAGGGAAATATAGTCACTAGTTCTAGCTAAAATTAAGTGCAATCTGATAGTATATGACAATATCATGGTTGTAATATCAAAACTCTGTGGAGTATATGACAATATCATGGTTGTAATATCAAAACTCTGTGGTGTACTAATCTCAGGTAAATAAACGAGAATATATAACGGCTGAAAGATGAATACCATGTATAGATAATACAAGGTAATGATGACAGCTGAATACCATGTATAGATAATCCAAGGTAATGATGACAGCGTAAGTGGGTGACCAGGGATGTAATGGGCAAGGCTCCATGCTTTCAAGGAGATCAAATAAAAGGAGTGAATGTGAATCCTTCATTAAGTCCATATGGACTTCTGGTCTTAAGGTTATAAATCCACTCAGCCTCAATTCGCAACAGCATCTGATCTACATTTCCGCCTCTTAATGAGCATTTAAATTGATAGATGCCCATAAACTTGAGGCTGTTAACATCTCCATTACGATAGTGCGTGACGTTTCTGGCTACTGGTGTTTCTGCAGAATGCTTGATGGAGTTAATATGTTCGAGTATGCGCCTACGCAATTGCCTTGTGGTCTTACCCACATACCTTTTCCCACATTTACAGATGAGAAGGTAAACGACGTTAGTTGTTCTGCAGTTAATAAAACTGTCGACACTAAAGTGCTTTGTGTTGTCATGGTTGTGGAACGTCTTGGTTGTAATAGCAAATTTACATGCCTTACAACCTTGACACCGATACATCCCCTGAATCGGGCTCAGCCAAGTCTCTACTCGGGCACGCTGATAATGGCTATGTACAAGTTTGTCGCGCAGGTTTTTCGATCTCCTACTAGTAATGTTTGGTCTAGGCCCAATAGCTTTAACCAAATCTACATCGGATAGAAGAAAGTGCCAGTGTCGGGCAAAGATTCTTTTAATCGCCCACCAACTTTTATTGTAGGTACCAATGCATCTTATGATATTATCCTTACTCTTAGGTGTATTGCAGGACAAGAGAGAGTCTCTATCACTGTGTAATGCTCTGTGATAGGCACGATTTAGTGTCTTCATTTTATACCCACGACTAAGGAACCGATCACGTAGTTCTCTGGACTGTAAAATAAATTGCTGAGTTGTGGAACAATTCCTGCGTAAGCGCAGGTATTGTCCAGTCGGGATACCTGAAATGAGGCTGGCCTGGTGTTGACTTGGTGCCAACAGCAAGCTATTTGTAGCTGTACTCTTCCTAAACACTTTGGTTTGGATATTTCTGTCACAATCAACATATATATCCAAGTCAAGGAAGGTAATTGATGTAGTGCTAAAAGCGGTTGTTAGTCTCAAGTTCAGAGTATTCCTATTAAGGAGTTCCACAAACTCAAGCAAGCAGTCTTGTGGGCCGTCCCATAGCAAGAGGATATCATCTATGTATCTGATCCATAATAGGATGTGGTCAGTATACATAGATAGTTCCTCTTTAAACACGTGGACATATTCCCACCAGCCCAGGTACAAATTCGCGTATGTGGGGGCACATGCTGTCCCCATTGCTGTACCCTGGGTCTGGTGGTAATAAATCCCATCAAATACAAAATAGTTGTGGGTAAGCACAAAGCGGAGTAAGTCCAGAATAAACATGTTATGTCTATTGAATCTACAATCCCTTGTAATGAGGAAATGATTGACAGCATTGAGGCCATTCTCGTGGGTGATTGAGGTGTATAGAGATTCAACATCTAAACTCACGAGAATGGTCTCGGTGGAGATGTTAACACCGTTGAGTTTTTTAAGGGTGTCTTTCGTGTCTTGCACGTAAGATGGTAAACTTATCACAAAGTCTCTAAGGACCGTGTCCAGGTATATGCTGCTCCCTTCGGATAAACAGTTGTTCCCTGAGACAATTGGGCGGCCTAGTGGTGACTTTAACCTTTTATGTACTTTGGGCAGAGTATAAAATTTCGCCACTGTCGGAGATTTAGGGTACATAAAGTTATATTCCTGTCTGCTTATCATATCCCTATCAAGGGCTTCTTGTAGTATAGACAATAAATCCTTTTTATAACTGGAGGTAGGACTGTTCTCCAAGATCTCATAACAATCCTTGTCACTCAATAATCTCTTGTTCTCTTTAACATATGCATCGGTATCCTGAATCACGATATTGCCACCCTTATCGGATGGTTTAATCACAAATGATGTTTCACACATAAGACCTTGTAATCCCTTTCTTTCCTCCATAGTGAGGTTATTAGTAGATCTACAGCGTTCTGGTACGGCTTCCAAATCCCTTGTGACACAGGAAATAAATAACTCAACTGCTGGACAGATGTTCATAAGAGGAGTAAAGTGACTTTTATTCTTAAGATGGGTAAAGGGTCCAGTGATGTCAGTGTCTGTGGAAACATTTTGTTCCAAAAGATGTATTACATCATCAAGATTCTATTTATCTTGTGCACTTAATCCAGCCGTAAGTTCATTATCATTTGCCCTTTTGGAATGAAATTTATGTAATAGTAGTTTCCTACCAAAAAGATTTAAATCTTTCACCCATTCGAACTAGTTGAAATCTGAGGTTGGTGAAAAAGAAAGCCCCTTTCTGAGTAATGTGAGTTGTTCGTCACTAAAAACATGGCTAGAGAGATTGTAGATTTGCATAGCATCTGTGAGACTGGTGGCACTATCTACTAGGTGGGGGCCGGGGGATTTTTGTTTCCCCTTAGGATTCTTTTTTCCCCTACTAACAATGAACTAGACATCAGTCTTAAAGATCTTGGCAAGTTCAATAAGCTACAGGAATTTGAGGAGATGGAACGTCAGCTAGAAACAAACATGGAGAAATTTAGGAGAGAATTAAAAGAAAGGAAACATATTAAGTTCCTCCGAGATAGCAACGATTATGAACAGGGCACAGTGTACAAGTTTCCAGCGAGATCTAGGAGAAGGGGTAATTTCTCTGAGTACTCCTCATCTGAGACAGATGTGTCTGAGGGCGAACAATCAGGCCCTACACCACAAGGTCAGTCTAGTGGCCGTGGCAGGAAGAGCAGCAAAAGTAATAAGGTGTTTTTTTTTAGCACAGGCCCAGCAAAACGCAAAACCCGTAGGGGAAAAAAGAATCCTAAGGGGAAACAAAAATCCCCCGGCCCCCACCTAGTAGATAGTGCCACCAGTCTCACAGATGCTATGCAAATCTACAATCTCTCTAGCCATGTTTTTAGTGACGAACAACTCACATTACTCAGAAAGGGGCTTTCTTTTTCACCAACCTCAGATTTCAACTTGTTCGAATGGGTGAAAGATTTAAATCTTTTGGTAGGAAACTACTATTAGAAAAGTTTCATTCCAAAAGGGCAAATGATAATGAATTTACGGCTGGATTAAGTGCTCAAGATAAACAGAATCTTGATGATGTAATACATCTTTTGGAACAAAATGTTTCCACAGACACTGACATCACTGGACCCTTTACCCATCTTAAGAATAAAAGTCACTTTACTCCTCTTATGAACATCTGTCCAGCAGTTGAGTTATTTATTTCCTGTGTCACAAGGGATTTGGAAGCCGTACCAGAACGCTGTAGATCTACTAATAACCTCACTATGGAGGAAAGAAAGGGATTACAAGGTCTTATGTGTGAAACATCATTTGTGATTAAGCCATCCGATAAGGGTGGCAATATCGTGATTCAGGATACCGATGCATACACTGGCGACACACTTTATTCGAGCACGGCTAGTCCCACGAATTCGGGTATACCCGGGTGTATTGAGGTTTGTGACTGTTTTCTGCCCGAGTGCATTGAGTTATTTTCCGGCAGGGATTGAAGCATTTTATTCCCGCTGGCTGCAATACTGCACAGTACATATATATATACTGCATTACAATTCATGAATTTATGCCATCTGGTAGACACGCGAAGCATTGCAGCCTATTAAATCCTAATCATTATCATTTAACAGATCAGCCGCCCGTCAGCCAGGCATGAACCCAGGCTGGGAAGGCAAATGCAACGGGGCTTGTCAGAGGTGAGGAGCGGCGCATTCCAGGTATCTGCCAGGTACATACCGGGTATTTGCTCGAATAAAGTGTGTCGGTGCAGTATGTTAAAGAGAACAAGAGATTATTGAGTGACAAGGATTGTTATGAGATCTTGGAGAACAGTCCTACCTCCAGTTATAAAAAGGATTTATTGTCTATACTACAAGAAGCCCTTGATAGGGATATGATAAGCAGACAGGAATATGACTTTATGTACCCTAAATCTCCGACAGTGGCGACATTTTATACTCTGCCCAAAGTACATAAAAGGTTAAAGTCACCCCCAGGCCGCCCGATTGTCTCAGGGAACAACTGTTTATCCGAAGGGAGCAGCATATACCTGGACACAGTCCTTAGAGACTTTGTGATAAGTTAACATCTCCACCGAGACCATTCTCGTGAGTTTAGATGTTGAATCTCTATACACCTCAATCATCCACGAGAATGGCCTCAATGCTGTCAATCATTTCCTCATTACAAGGGATTGTAGATTCAATAGACATAACATGTTTATTCTGGACTTACTCCACTTTGTGCTTACCCACAACTATTTTGTATTTGATGGGATTTATTACCACCAGACCCAGGGTACAGCAATGGGGACAGCATGTGCCCCCACATACGCGAATTTGTACCTGGGCTGGTGGGAATATGTCCACGTGTTTAAAGAGGAACTATCTATATATACTGACCACATCCTATTATGGATCAGATACATAGATGATATCCTCTTGCTATGGGACGGCCCACAAGACTGCTTGCTTGAGTTTGTGGAACTCCTCAATAGGAATACTATGAACTTGAGACTAACAACCGCTTTTAGCACTACATCAATTACCTTCCTTGACTTGGATATATATGTTGATTGTGACAGAAATATCCAAACCAAAGTGTTTAGGAAGAGTACAGCTACAAATAGCTTGCTGTTGGCACCAAGTCAACACCCGGCCAGCCTCATTTCAGGTATCCCGACTGGACAATACCTGCGCTTACGCAGGAATTGTTCCACAACTCAGCAATTTATTTTACAGTCCAGAGAACTACGTGATCGGTTCCTTAGTCGTGGGTATAAAATGAAGACACTAAATCGTGCCTATCACAGAGCACTACACAGTGATAGAGACTCTCTTGTCCTCCAATACACCTAAGAGTAAGGATAATATCATAAGATGCATTGGTACCTACAATAAAAGTTGGTGGGCGATTAAAAGAATCTTTGCCCGACACTGGCACTTTCTTCTATCCGATGTAGATTTGGTTAAAGCTATTGGGCCTAGACCAAACATTACTAGTAGGAGATCGAAAAACCTGCGCGACAAACTTGTACATAGCCATTATCAGCGTGCCCGAGTAGAGACTTGGCTGAGCCCGATTCAGGGGATGTATCGGTGTCAAGGTTGTAAGGCATGTAAATTTGCTATTACAACCAAGACGTTCCACAACCATGACAACACAAAGCACTTTAGTGTCGACAGTTTTATTAACTGCAGAACAACTAACGTCGTTTACCTTCTCATCTGTAAATGTGTGGAAAAGGTATGTGGGTAAGACCACAAGGCAATTGCGTAGGCGCATACTCGAACATATTAACTCCATCAAGCATTCTGCAGAAACACCAGTAGCCAGACACGTCACGCACTATCGTAATGGAGATGTTAACAGCCTCAAGTTTATGGGCATCTATCAATTTAAATGCCCAGTAAGAGGCGGAAATGTAGATCAGATGCTGTTGCGAATTGAGGCTGAGTGGATTTATAACCTTAAGACCAGAAGTCCATATGGACTTAATGAAGGATTCACATTCACTCCTTTTATTTGATCTCCTTGAAAGCATGGAGCCTTGCCCATTACATCCCTGGTCACCCACTTACGCTGTCATCATTACCTTGGATTATCTATACATGGTATTCAGCTGTCATCATTACCTTGTATTATCTATACATGGTATTCATCTTTCAGCCGTTATATATTCTCGTTGATTTACCTGAGATTAGTTCCACCACACAGTTTTGATATTACAACCATGATATTGTCATATACTATCAGATTGCACTTAATTTTATTTAGAACTAGGGACTATATTACCCTCCAGATAAACCCATTCTTATTATGCTATGGGTCTATTGGTTTGTGTAACAATCACTCACACAACGTTTATTGTGAAAACTATTGATATTATATCAGTTGTGTGTTCAATACTTTGCATTTATTTTACTTTATTTCTTTGTCACTGTGTTTGGGACATGATTTCATTTATGCTTTTATTTTGAGGGGTCATTCTGCATTTATTATCACTTGTACTTATGTTCTTTTTCTTTTGCTGCTTTTGGCAACCATATGTACTCAGTGCTATGGGGCTCTGTCTCTGGCACCTACTTTATATTACTCTAGGCATGCGCAATAATAACATATAGAGAGTAGGAATAACTATGTCTACTCACACATGCGCAATGCAGTCTAGGGTCGCCAGATCTCACATGTCACTGCAAGCATGCGCCTTATTACGGACTCACTGCTGGCTGTAAGAGCCAACAGTCTAGTCATGCGCAATGACAACAGGAGCCGAATTTGAGCATGCGCAGGGTAAGTGATAATAATAAAGAAGTGTATTACCCTGCGCATGCGCAGTAGAGTACCGCGATCGGCCCATTTTCTGTTGTCCTTTATTACAGCTTGAATATGTGCTGAAGGTCCCAGCGCCAGTACTATCTTCAATATGAATGTCAACAGTATGTTAACTTAAGTTATTTTATGTGGTTTATGCAGTTATGCAGGCGCTTTTTTCGCATGCGCTATAGCGACAAGCTTCATTGTTGCCATGACGACCTGAGCACTTAAATAGCTTCCGCTTCCCCTCCCATTCAAAATTTCCCTGAAGAAGCTCCATAGTAGGAGGGAAACGCGCGTTGGACGCGTCATCATGTCATCAGCCCCTGTTATGGGGTTGTTTTAACACAGTGTGCTAATACCAGTACTTTCACTAGCATAGCCACATATATCTAAAAATAGTGTAGTTGGCAGGGATGGCTCTACTGATACTATTGTAACAATCTATGGACACATTGTAGCCGTATCCCTGCTGCTGTATCTGGCCAATTATTCACTGTGCTAATGATTGCAAGTGTTGGGCATCTTGACTCACCTTGTCTGGTTGCACTTTGTTTAGCCTCCCAGGTTCCAGTTGTATATTTGTATACTGGAATTTATCTATTTGTGAGGCTAACTCAGTTGCATGTGTGCATATTATTGAATCTATTTTTACGGTTAATTACATTGTTACGGTAATATAGGTTTTAAGGATGTTATATTAAAAGTTACATTTTAACTCACATACAGTAGTGTGCATATAAGTGAATTTTCTTTTGGAGTACAAACATTTTTGTACCCCTTTTGTTTTCCTGATTCACTTCAATTCACAGTTGCACCTATTGCTTTTGATAATTATCGATTATATATATATCATTTATTTACACTACAATTTGTATGATTTAGTTGATCACTCCCTATCCCCCCTCTTTTTTTGCATGCCAATAAGCACCATCATTATTCAGGAGAAGGTAAAATACGTTTGAGGCTTTAACGTGTGAGCGTGGCGAAAGCTCCGAAATTGAAATGTTTGGTGCTAGTAAAGGGTGGTTTGAGAGATTTAAATGATATCATAGTCTGCATAACATTAAGATGAGGGGTGAAACTGCTGGTGCTGACACAGACGCTGCTTGTAAGTTTCCTGAAATGCTAAAAAAAATATTGAAGACGGGGTACACACCTCAACAAGTTGTTAATGCTGACAGGACATTTTATTTCTAAGGAAGACAAGGCTACGCCAGGGTTTAAAGCAACCAAAGATCACTTGACGCTTCTTCTGGGAGGCAATGCTCAGGGTTATTTTAACTTGAAGCCTTTACTCATGTACCATTCTGAAAGTCCCATGGCTATAAAGTTACTTCAAGCATTTGCCGATAGAACAAGAAATCTTGGGCGACTCTGACCATTGCTCAGGAATGGTTAACTACTTTTTTTGCTCTGCTGTTGAAACGTACGGTGCCAGAAATAATCTAGCCAACAATGCATTGCTCATCCTAGATCAGAGGTTGGCAACCTATTTTTCAATGTAGCCACAGGTGTGAAGTGAACATTGCCACACTATGTAAAAATTGAGAAATTAGGTTGCTCAATCGAACATTTAAAACAACACACACTGTTCGTCTGCTTCACTCACCTCAGCACTATCACCTGCTGCTGGTTCACTTCATTGGCTCATTCAGAAAGCGGAAACCAGCACATGCCGTCAGGAAAAAGTTTATTTTATTGTGGGAGCTGGCAAACTCAAATTCGCCATACTTTCATGGCCAATTCGCCACTTGTGGCGATTGGCGACAGGGTTGCCCACCTCAGTCCTAGATAATGCCACATGCAACCCAGTACATTTTATGTGATCTGTGTGATAATGTGAGAGTGGAATAAAAATACGACTGCCTTGATCCAGCCCATGAAAACCTGGAGTGATCATCACCTTCAACGTCTGTTACCTGAGGAGAGCTTTTCGTATACAAGGACCTCATGGGGAGGATAAGCCTACAATTAGGGAGTTCTGGTGAAACTACAACATCAAGAACACCTTGGACAACATAGCTGGTTTGTGGGAGGAACTCAAATCATCAACTATGAATGTGTGTGGAAGAAGATATGGCCCAAGGGTGTTCACAATTTTAATATTTTTTTTTCAAAGTGAAACCATTCCACAAATTCAACAAAACAATGTAACCCTTGCAAATGACATAGGTTTTGAAGACATTGTAGAAGCTGATGTGGTTGAGTTGCTACAGTCTCATGGAGAAGACCTGTTGAATGAGGAATGAATGCACCTGCTGACTACAAAGCAGCTGTCTGAAGCCTTTTCATATTTTGAGGCAGGTTCGCAAATCCTTACAGATAATGATCCCAATCATGAACATAGCCTTAAAGTTTCAAGAGGAGTTAATATGATCAACAGCTACTAGGAGCTGTACAAGGAGAAGAAGAGGCGTTTAAAGCAGCTAGTCCCTTAATTAGCGATGTAACCCAGATGACGAGTGCTCCTGTGTTGGTAACAGAGCCTGAAGCAGAAGATGATTCACAGGGTGAGGCAGATGATCATACAGCCTCTTCCTTTCACTCCCAGTATACCCCATTCCACCACATCTCTCTGAGCCTCACACAGCACTCACCACCGTTTCTGATAAATCAGTGTACAGTTCAGTACACTGTATTTTTATTTTGCTACTTATTTTGAGTATTATTATTAATATTTTATCATAAAATGGTATTTGTCCCATACAATATGTGCTTAAATACTAAGATTTGTCAAATTATTTTAACAGTTAAAAGAAATCTTTGGAATACCAAATTCATATTTTTTCGTTAACGAACTTATAAATCTAAATCCTAAAATATGGGAGAAGAATGTTATAGATGATCCCATTTATCTAGAAAAATCTTTTAAATTCAGACTACATTTTTTATATTAGCCTATCCTATTGATAAATGCAGAAGCTAAATGGGGAAATACTTTAAAGGCATGGAAAAAAACGATTTTCTGATATCTTTACTTTGGATACTATTTTAACATGTCATTAATCAAATCTTAAAACTCTTTGTGGATGTAACAGATGCTCGCCACAAAAGGACGGAACCACGAGGCCGAGTTGGGAATATATAAACACCGACCTGTAGCCATGAAGCCACATCCGGATGAGGGATTCGTAGTCATGGGTAGCCAGATTGGGGTAGGAGAAGGCAGGATAGTCGTAGGAAAGCAGAGGTCGAGTGGTTGCGAGCTATGGGTTGCAGAGGTCACTAGCCGGGTCAAGAGTTGGGGAGAGAGGAGTAGTCGAGAGTAAGCCGGGGTTGAGGATAGGAGATAGCAGCGAAGTCGAAGGTAAATGAGGCAAGAAAAGGCGAGGCAGAGTGCTTGTGACCAGCAGACGTCATGAAGGCTTATGCTCAGCCAATTTCCTGGTAGAAGGGCTGAGCCTAAATAGCAGCTAAAGCCAATCAGGCTCCGAGCTTCACAGCAAGCAGGAATCACACAGGAGCCAATCAGGCGACTGGAGCTTGACGGGGGCGCAGCCTACGACTGATCCTTACAGTGGAGCGTCGCTACAAGAAGTGCAGCTTAAAATAATAAACATCGACTACATTTCTCTATGGCAGAGAGCTCGCATAACTAAAAAGTAAGGTCTAGTGTAAAATGCAAACAAGGGAAAGTGGATTTAAAATGCTGCTTTTGGGAGTGTGGCAAAATCTCAAAATTCTGCAATAAGGTAATTCCGTTTATGAATAATACACATGTGTAGATTTGAAAAATCTTATCTTGTGTTATTATTTGGGAATTTTGAAAAACAAAAAGATGAAGTAAATAAGCAATCATTCCCTAAATTAGCAATAGTAAAAGTGACCATGGCAAAAAAAGCTTACAGCATATTAAGGAATGGTTAATTCCATATGCTTCTACCATAGCTCAAATTGGAATTAATGTTGATAATGCTATATGATACAAGAGAGGCAATAAAAGATCTAGAGAAAGGAGTTACAAAGTTCTATAATAAACGGGTGAATTATTTGGAACTAAAAAAAGAACAGTTAATAAAAGGTATTTGAGGGATCAAGGTGGTTTCTATTAAAAGAGATGATAAAGTAGAAGGGTAGTATATAAGCAATAACACTAATAAGGGTGCTCAGTGAGAGACCACATTATTTACACCTTTTTACCAGGATCCGTCATTGAGCAAAACAAGGTAATGAAATAAATTGAAGTTTATTCGCACAAATTCGCTTACACACAATGATACACAAAATACAGACAAAAACACACTTACTTTGGGACTGGGGTTGAAAACTAGACTTTCCTAGGTTCAGGGAACTCAGTAGATGAGTTTTACCCTGACCGGGACTTAGCTCGGAATTCCCTGGAACTCATATTGGCCTGAAGATCCACACGCCACCGGTACGTTCTCTTCTGAGAACTTGGTCCCTCCTGACTGTGAGCTACCACAAATCCTCTGGAACTTAAATCGGCATAAAATCCCAGACACGTCCACTACGTTCAATTTTGAGAACTTGGGCCCAAAAGTCGGGATTTAGACTCTGGCAGGCAAACTTTTCTAGCTTGAAATCAAACCCTGTTGCTCTTCTATTCACGCAGAAGCAAATTTGAAAAGTCCGCCCGCGCTTTTACTACCAGAGAACTACAATCTGATTTGCTCACAGATTTTTGTAGTATTCTGAGTTTCATTCACAAAACTCAGCAGCCAATCAACGAGTGGGAAATTTCCCAAGCAACCAATCAGAGCCAAGCCAGCTCGAAAAGCCTGGTCAGCGGGAAATCTGAAATAGCCAAGGGACTTGCGCAAGTTTGCCACCTACGTCCCTGGCGGTCTCAATGCCACCCGCTGGGAGAGGCTCCACCAGGTCTGGCAGAGCAAGTGGCAGCCTAGACGACTGCGATTGATCTCCGGACCTGGTACTCCTCCTTTCACCGCTGACCAAATGCTATTCTCACCTCTGGCATCCTCTGACTGCTTTGATCTCCGATGTCCAGCAGACTTACCGGCGCTTATGAGTTAGCTCGGTCAGCCTGTTTGGACATCGGTTCCGAATGTAACAACACATTACATTTAATAAAGTATACTTTAATACATTAAGGTATGTTGGTAATATACTTCTGAGTCTCTGGGTACAGGGGACAGAAGAAGAAAGCTAGGGATTCCCTCAGCTACAGGGATACCTATTCATCTCAGTGCCTCATTCTCCTTTCTGGGCTATGCTGAAGCGGGGTACCCTAGTGGTGAGTTGCGCTTGCGTTTTCAAGGGGAGATATTGCCGGGACAATGTGCCTACATGTATCTGAGAATCAGGCATGTCTCCCGGGTACATTTATGGGGGAACCGACAACTCCAGACCCCAACCTCCTAGGCAAAATCTGTTAACGGCTCCTCCGCAAACCCCCCTTGAAACTCATGCCCTAGCAATCCCTGCTCGCTGGCATGCCCGGAAAGGGAAAACACGAAAGATACTTTTATTACAGGCAATACATTGAAAAGATACAATGTTACTGTTCTAACTCTCTTGGACCCTTATACACAAATCAGGGGTAACCAACACGGACTTAACCTTTATTTGAGAGCCTGGTTACCCTCTACCGTCATATTCAGCCAGTCATGAAGAGGTTAAGATGGGAATTTCTAGAAAAATAATTCACAATATGTTATATAATGGATACTGTTACATTTATTATCAGCAAAGTGAACACTGCTTTTTCTGTACGTGTATGATTACATTTTGTATAATTTAATTTGGTATAATTTAATGTTTGGTAAAACAGTTGTTCGATATTGTGATATAAATATACTTGATGTTGTATCTGCTGATAGGGAAGCGGTGTTATATAATGAATAGTTACATTTACTGATAGCAAATTGAACGCTGCTTTTTCTGTTTCTATTTCTGTACGCATATGATTTAATTTTGTATAATTTAATTGTATAATTGAATGTTTGGTAAAACAGTTGTTAAATTTGAAGATACAGTATACATACAGTTGATAAAAAGAAGTACAAGAACATATAGAGCACTATCGCGACATTAAAAAAACAGAGAGATCAAGAGGAGACTCCAAATAACAATTACATTTATTGAATCACATGGATTCTAAGGGTAAAAACGCACCTACGCATTTCGCGCAATCGCGCTTTATCAAGGTGATACCTTGTCAAAGGCATTGAATGTTTCACGTGACAATAATTAAACGGTAGTTTGCCATCGGATAGTAATTCTGCCATAATATTTTCTTATTGCAGCCTACCGTGATTAAAGAGAAGCCCAAGCGTAAAGGACCAATAGATGTTTTACCTTCAAATGTGGAAGAATGGGCTAGCTATGACTGTCCTGATGAAGTCAGAGATGCATTTAAACTGGATAAATCATGCTATGCAATTAATCAACATACCATTGTAAAACCTGTAAGTAGATCATTCTGAATAACCTTTGACGTAATGGTAGCACACGTTAAATATTGTATTATTTAGTAGGAAGGTAAAGGAAGTAGCAGTTCTTAGTAGAAATCCTATGTGCTGCACAACGCGCACTACACTGTAGTTGTGAAGCAATTTAAGTCCCATTGGGGAAAAAAAGCGCAATTTCAAATATTTATTATATGAAATAAACTTATTATTGGTAAATATGGCTTAATGACCTGTCACGGTCTTGCCTAATTCTGACCATCTCTTAAATTACCATATATATTCCTAAATTCATCTGCAAGAAACATTATTATTATTACTTGCAAATATATACAGTATATATATTTGTGTCAGTTTTAAAACGACCTAATAACTTGTGAAATATATCTCAGTTACTCATGAGACCGCAAAATGTGTTGTCTAAGTTTGAGGAAGTGGGATAGCCACAAGAGAGAGCTGACCATAAAGGTAAAATGAAATATTCGCAGAACAATGTCTCATTAGGAATGGAAAGCCAGGTTACAGCAAGGCACCGCTTCTCGGAGCTCCGCTTTTCGGCGATCCGCCAATACGGCGGTACCAAAAAGGGGGCCACCATGTCCGCGAATGCACAGAACAGGCCGGTCCGGGGTCGCGAATGCGCAGATGGGCCGGTCTGAGGTCGCACATGCGCAGAACGGGCCGGTCCTGGGTTACGCATGCGCAGAATGGGAGTTTTCGCCGATGTTACGCATGCGTAAAATGGCACATTGCCAGTCTGCGCATGCGCACATAACAAAAATCGCTAGTTACGCTTTCCAGTGATTTTCGCTTTGCGGCGGGTCCTTAGAACGGAACCGCCGCATGAAAGGGGCCCTCCTGTATATCAGAATTTGAAAATTGATTAGGACTAGATGAGAATACAGATATGCAAATCGATGTACTGAGAGAGGAAGTACTAATAGCCTATATATAGACATAATAGTGATGTATGGTTTTAGATCGATCCTTGATCTGAGGACAAGAAGAATAGAAATCAGACTGTGTGGTATGTATAAGAAGGGCGACAAGAGTGTGTAAATAATAATAGTATTTCTTTCACATACTCGAAAATATATGCTGTTATCTCTTTGTATTGTAAAATAAATACTATTATTATTATTTACACATTCTTTACGCCCATTTTATTGTGTCCACAATACTTATATTATACGTGTGGAAGCATTCTACAAATATGAACTCAGGGAATTGGTGCTTCATACTTAGAGTAGAATATACTCATTCTTCTGGGAAATTATTTGAGGAGAACAGTTACGATCCCGTCACAAACCAGTGAGGGAAAAGAAAAAGTTGGATACATGACTTTCTATTTAAAATGTGCTGCAGTTGTAAAGCTGTATACAAAGTTGCTCTTAAACAGTGTTTCCAACCTTTTTTGGTTAGGGAACCCTACGTGAGATTGTGAGGAACCCCAAACCCTCTGTAATAGCGTGTCTGAGATCAGATGCATTGTAAGGAACCCCAAACCCTCTCTAATAGCGTGTCTGGGATCAGATGCATTGTAAGGAACCCCAACCCTCTCTAATAGCACGTCTGAGATCAGATGCATTAAAAATTCTTCTGTATTTGGTACACATTTCAAATGACCAGAAAATTGCAGGGAACCCTTTCGGGACGCCCGGTAAACCCAAGGGTTCTTGGGGACCATGGTTGAAAAACACTACTCTAAGAGATATATCCCCGATGATTGTTTTTCCCATTGTTCTTCAGAATAGAAGTTTCAAAATTTACACTTACCGTACATAGTCTTAATGAATTAAATTGGCAATTGTACAAACTGGCAAAAGCAGCACTTCATTGTGTAAGAGAAGATGTTATCTATGTTTTCATTTTAGTACCTCGGCCTCTGTGTATCCAATATAATTATGCATTATGTTTCACTGTGAAGTAGACACTGTCATATGTTACTTCCCCCTGGCACTTTCTTTATTACTTAAATTCCACAACTGCAACCAAACAGCTGTTCCACTGTGATGCACAATGCAAAATCATTCTAAAACCTGGATAGACTGACAATTGCCACCTTTTTTACTTAACAGATCGACGTATTCCTATAGTCAGGGCTGCAGACCGATTTCCCAGGGCCCAGGACTAGAGTTATGTCGGTGGCCCCTCCCCCTCACCCAGCAGTATTGCTAGCCGTCGCCCCCATTTCACACCTCATGAGTCTCCTCTATTTCCCACCTCTTCCCATGTATTTCTCTCCCCTCCGTCTCACTCCCTCTTCCTCTCTCAACCCCTCTCACCTTGCATGTATTTCTCTCCCCTGCGTCTCACTCTTACTCCCTCTTTTCCTCTCTCACTCCCTCTCCCCCTCTCTCCTCTCACTCAATCCCCCCCACCACACAAAATACATATAACCCTACTCTCCCAATACATATTAAAAAGCCTCCCCACTCCCCCAATACATTTTATGGCAGGGGGACTCAATGCCAGTCCTATACAGTCAGATGATGCTAAACCCCCTTATAAAGCGTTTCTGTAACTGCACATTCTGCACAATCCAGCTTTACTCTCTTTATTTGCGATGTCAATGAAACCTCTCTGTAGATTACAGACCAATTCATCATAATTGTTTCACCTGATACTGTATTCTATATATTCTGCAGCTTTGCATTGTTGTGATTCATTTCCCCTCATTTGCAGACCTACAGTCTTTACTACTTAGACTTATTAATAAAGGAGTTGCAGAGTATATCTTTTACGCATCTGATTCTTCCTGTGCTTCATCTTGCTGAAGTTATCGCACACAATGCTGTGGAAAGTAAAAGTCTGTCAGACCTCTACCACTTGCGGTTAGTACTGTATGCGTGAATATGAGTTATATATGGTACTTTAGGGCTTGATAAAAAGCCCTTTGACCAGTCTCAATCATACAGAAATTTAGGCTCCTCATCAATATTCTTTAAAAGTGTATGTAGTTCATCCAGAAAAGGTAGAACATAACGGCACTTCAGAGGACTTGGTATAATAAAGTGAAAAATGTATTTAAAAGATGGTCGACGTATCGGTCCACAACCTGGACCTTTATCTTGTTTCCTGGATGAACTACATACGCTATTAAAAGCACCGACCCAGGTGCAGGGCATGCATCCGAGCAAATACACTTGAAGTTGCGTGAGTGCGCCTTCTTCCTCCAATATACAAGATTCTTTAACGCCATCGTCCCCTTGTATTCGAATGACTGAAATTTAAAGCAGTCCATGCTGCACAAATTATTATTTTTTTTTCATATTCACTTAAATGCAGTTAAAGCTGTAGTTCAAGCAATATCCTACATTTGTTTTTGTAATTTTTTTTTATTTAAATAAATCAGTTCTGTACTATGAGAAAATACTTTTTTTGGAAAAAAAAAAACAATTTTTAAAGACATTTTTAATGTATTCTAATGTAGCAACCATTTACAAAGTCACATCCCCTTCCTCTTCTGAGACAGGCTCTGGCATGAGTGGCTTAATCAATGGCTCAGTCTGAGCCACTGATTAAGCCACCTGTGCTGAAGCAGGAATATCCTGAAAACCTGACCTGGTGGTAGCTCTTGAGGACTGCAGTTAGCTACCCCTGGCCTTGAGTTATTAAACTGCATTAAAATGGAGTTAATATCGCACGCAGTAAAAAAAAAAATGACTGGATCTTATTACCGCAATTTTATGACCTACGTCATAAAGCTTGCGGTAATAATTTTCCAGGTGCGATATTTTAACACTGGTCGCAGTACGGTAATTAATGAAAAAAGTGAATGCATTGAATACGCCTCGCAATCACATGACTACTATTTCTACCACAGGGTTCTGTAATATCAATTATTACAGAACCCTACGGTAGAGATTACATTAACCCCTTTGATGCCAGTGACTTCCAATGTACACCCCCGGCATCAAAGGGGTTAATATTCCAAAAACCACACTACCTACCCACATTGGCCACCTAAGTGGTTGGTAAAGCTTTGCCTTAAAATGCTTTACCAACAGCCAAGGATAACAATTTTTACTAGCCAAAAGCCTTATTGGCCACATTTGGCAATAGAGCTATTGGCCATTACTCAAAAGTGGGGTTTTGGGGGTAGTTTCCCTGGGATGGGTGGTTTGGCCACTCAGGAGGGTCATGGTGGTATCGGTTAACCTCTTGCTTGCCTTATTGGTTAGTAAAGCATTGCATGTAAGGGGTTTATATGTAGTTACATGTGTTCAAGTTAAGATTTTTGTCATCTATTCCATGTGGGTTTAGGTTATCTTGCCTATGTATGTGATGGCCAATATATTGGCCATTATATACATCGGCAAAGCAGGCTAACGCCGTGCCTGGACTAGGTGATTAAACAAAATGTGGTATTTTGGGCGTTAGGCCGGTTCCAATAAATATCGGGAGTTGATAACTGGCATGAAAATGACTAAATGTGTGGTACTTAGTGTAGAGGGAGAGGGGGTTGGCCCGGTATTGAAGGGGTTGCACCCCATATGGCCACCCCCTGACCTCACCAGGGAGGCAAGGGGTTAACTGGACTGTGGTCCAGGAAGGTGGGTTACACCTTGTCATGTCATGAAAATGTATGTTTCCATGTTTCATTATAATCCTGTATTTTAATGTTTTAAAGTGCATTTCTGTATCTCCAGTTCTGGAGGTCGCAGAGAGTTGATATTTGGCCAATGTGTGGAGTCACTGTAGGCATTAAGAACGGGCAAATTTCGACCCACTGAGCCCACCAGAATGGAACTTATTAATATGTGTAGATATTAAAGTATATATGTGGTATTTTGGATCTGCTCTGGAAATGCAGACCATCTGCTAGGCAAATAGGTCATGAAGGGCAGCCGGCTGATTGAGCCTAAGCACCGTGATCAAAAATTAACTGCCTGATTGTTTACATCAAGTACTAATCAACAGATCAAGTACTAATCAACAGATCAAGTACTAATCAACAGACTGCCACTCTAATTGTTACCTGAGGGTGGAGAATCATCAAACTGGAGTGATTTGTAAGTGTTATGTCTACACCTACAAACAATGCAGATACTTCATTTGATTGACTGGTCGTCGCCCCTGATTTAATTATGGGGCTACCCCTAGTGTCCCAGTACACATGGGCTAATTAGCTGGGGGGCATGGGTTAATCTGTGTCTCCACGTTAGGGATTGAATACAGATAATTGATCACCAATAGTCTGTATTCAATGTTAAGAATAGGGTTACACAGGTATATAAACTGTGTCAAACCCTACAGTTTTTGGTTCTTCTTCTGATACCATCTTGCATGTCACCGGATTGCTGGAGAATTGCTAGCTGATACTTCTCCATTCCCCAACCCTAAGTAAGTGTTACCTTCTTGTCTGTCAATTGTACTATATTGCTGTGTTCACCTTATTTAAGGAATAAATTATATTTTATTATATCTAAGCCTCGTTCAGTTCAACCCAGATATTTGGTGTTCATTATATCTTGTCATAAGCTACCGTGACACTTAGCCATTTTTTCTGTCGCTTCCAATATTTTTATTGGTCGCAGCGAAAATGCATTATTTTTGGCAGTACAACAGAATGACTTGCATCATAAAAATAATAACACATGTTCCCGGTCCGGAGTTTGATTACTCTAGGCCTAAAACCCTTATTTACCATGAGGTGCTATTCTATAAAACACCTTCTTGCACTGGAAGACTCTATACTGCCCATTCACTTGAATGATACAGAAGGTCTTATGGAATAATATGAGCCTAAGTGTAGAAGAGCATTTCAAAGTTATATTTGTCATGTTTATAACAGTAAAGGAACAGTTAAGTAAACATTGTTGCCGTATTTACTAAGCTATGTTATGCCATAAAGCATCTTACGGCCCATACAAGTAAATCGACTGTAAAGTGTATTCCGGTGCTGTAAGTCTTATGGCATAACATCGCTTAGTAAATATGGCCCTGTATATTGTTCCCTTCTATTTTTGCTTTTTATGAGGGTTTGATGTCAATAGCATTGTTACATTAAAAAAACTAACTTTTTTTAATTTTTAGAATTTCCCAAGCATGTGCAGATTTAAAATTGTACCCGGCAGCTACTTATCATGAGAGAACAGTTGGAAATGTGTTTATTAGTGAACATGAGCAGATAAGGTATGTGCTTTATGTTGTCAAATGTGTTGTTTTGAAAGTGTCAGCATTTGGTTTATTTGTTTTAGTTCAGCTACATAGAGTTTAGGCTGCATAAATCAGTAAACATTGCACTCCTTTGTAGTTTCTGTTGTTGTATTGTACTTCTTTGTAGGTTAATTTTATGGTCAGCAGCTTGGAAGCAAAGTTGACTATTGGAAAACACAAATACATAAATTATATAATTGAAAATGTGTTTTTCATTAGTATTGCCTGTATTTATGTATTTCTGTTACATCTAAAATTTCTGTTACATCTAAAATTTCTGATATATACAGAGAGACAGAGAGAGAGAGAGAGAGAGAGAGAGAGAGAGATATCTCTATATCACTTGTGAGCACATTCACATGTTTTAGGCATGTCTGCAACCCTGCCTTTCACCATTATCCCCAGCTTACAGTGCTTCCACTGCAGCAAGGGATTCTGGGAAATTACATGCAACTGAGCACACCGTGTCACCTTTTGTCTGAAAGACCATTGTTATATGGAGCCCATATAAGCTAATGCTCGATGTCAACACGGCTTTAAAGCACAGCATGGGAATCAGATGCAAAGCCAGAGAAACCATTCGCAGACATGTTTCAACCTTAATGGGTATCATCAGTGTGAAGTTGGTTGTACTGCTGGCTTTGCATTTTCAAGACTGTAGGGTTTACCATCACATTTTAAGTTATGGTGGGTGAAAAAGGCAACAGGAAACCTCCACCGTATTGCATATAGCAAATAAAAAGATCACTTGTGAGCACATTCACATGTCTTAGGCAGTTCTGCAACCCTGCCTTCCACCATTATCAGTACAACCAACTTCACACTGATGATACCCATTAAGGTTGAAACATGTCTGTGAATGGTTTGCTATATGCTTTGCTGTGGAGGGTTTTTGTCACTTTTTTTTACCAACCATAACTTAAGTATGGTAAAACCTATCCTTGCTTCATTTTTGCATAGCCAGTATAACAACGCCACACGAAACGTGTGTGTGTGTGTGTGTGTGTACCAGACCAGACCAGACCGCACTCCAAGCAAAATAGGCAAACTTCAAGGTGCCTGCTTCATAAGCACAATACATGTAAGAGCTGCTATCACCAAAGTGAGAGCAAAGAAACAGCACTCTCAGGTATAAAGAAAAACAATGTATTAGGCAATACAAAATGAACACAGAGACAAACTCTGTGACATGTCTCTGTGTTCATTTTGTATTGCCTAATACATTGTTTTTCTTTATACCTGAGAGTGCTGTTTCTTTGCTCTCACTTTGGTGATAGCAGCTGTTACGTGTGTGTGTGTGTGTGTGTGTGTGTGTGTGTGTGTGTGTGTGTGTGTGTGTGTGTGTGTGTGTGTGTGTACGCTCACAAGTGATATTTAGTACACTTTTTAACAAAACATGAAATTCTTGCTAGTCAAAGGGATTTATGTACTAAGGCAAGAGTCAATGTTTGTATACTCACAAACATGGGTTCATTGATAATAAGTAGTTTAATACATGCTCGTACAGCACAGAGTATGATCATACACGAAAGTTGTCCATTAGAGACTTTGCCAAAAGAGTGTCCATGCAGGCTTTGTATACATTTTAGATTCCTTTGTTTAACATAGGTTACTAGGCAGAATGTAATGACATCACAGCATTCCCTGTACACGAGGGGATAATCCCCTTCTAAACGAATCAAGTTACAGGTCTTCTTATCTATCTCAGACTGACTCCAAAGATCAACTCATCTACCCAAAACTGGTTCCTTTTAGCTCTTGAGTGTTTGAGCAACAAGACACAGTCCATATCCCCCCTCTGGAGCAAAGTTCACTCTTGCATCAACACGCATACTAACATATACAGTAACACACAAAGACAAGATGGATTCCGCATGCTGCTAACAAGTTCCTCTCCATAAACCCCTCCAGTTCTTTTCAGTAATTTCAACAGTATATTCATTTCAGCAATATTACTTCGTCAGCAAGTTAGGAACAAAAGTATAACTTTAATTTTACGAAACTGTATCAAGATCTTTGATTCCTGTTTGTCTCGTGTGTCAGCTTGCATCTTGGGGAGTGTCAAAAGAAGAGTTTAGGAAGGTGTTAAAATAGCACTCCAGGTTTGAAGCAGTTTGAAGCAGTGGTTCCCCGGAGCTGAACCCTATTGATTTCTTCCTGAGATACCTGTAGGTGATGCCAGTATCATGTGCAGTTTAAACCTCCCGCTGACTAATAGTTAGTCACAATTGATAATGTTGTGGCTTCCTTTTGACCCGCAGGACGCGGGACTTTTAAACCGCTATATTGATCACCCAGCCGGGGCTCCTACTTGCAGCCCTGCACATTAAAACACACTTTCTGTACTTCAAAATTTCCGGAGTACATAACTCCCAAAGTGTTCTGTTTCATATTTTTATCTAAAAAATTTCAGTTGCAGACAAGAAATGTTTTTGAATAAGGATAAGAAAATGGATGAACCCCATTTGGAGCAGAACAACAATCATCAACTTGTGAATAGAAAGCCAAAGGTAATCTCTATGGTCCATCGTGTGGGAAACTCCAAGTCATTCTTTGAACCCTTTGTTGCATGTGATGTGTTATCTGGCAAAGGATTAATGGACAAAAAAAAAGTCATATTTTTCCTCAGGAAAATTGCTTATTAGCAAGAGTTATCTTTTTCTAAATTAATTTGAAATGGAACTTTACAATTGTTTTGCTCTTCAGATCTTAAGCCTGCATGCAGCTGGAAAAGGCCTGTCTGGGCTTTCCCTTCCGTATCTGTGGCTAGACAAAGCGGACGTGCTAATACAGCTTGGGTTTTTTCAACCAGCTAGACATCTTCTATCAGAAGCTTACAGCTCTCTTCGGGTGAGAATGGACTAAGGGGGCATTTCCTCTTGACCATTTTTTGGTTTTAATAAATGCAGCAGCTTCTTCCCTTTACAGTAATGCAATTATCTAAGATGCTGATCAATCCGTTCTCCGGGCTCACAATATGGCCACTTATTTAAAAAGAGGAAGTGGTGTAGCTCCCTAAATAGTTGCTATAGCAACCCAAGGAAGCTTAATACATTAAAAAGCATTAACAAGGGCATAAAGAGTGAAAAAACACAGTAACTATTTCTAATACTGCACAGCTAAATTAATGGGAAAATAACACACACAGTGGCATTTTTAATTAAATGCTGCCGAAACCCAGAAACAAAATTGACATTGATTTGACAAAAACTTGACATTCAGTATCACTGGTTTAATGTTTTCAATGTTTTTGTCTAACTCTAAAATTACCCTTCTAACCAAGGAAATAATTCTGAGAATATGTCCCCAAAAAATAATCAAATTATTATAATAACAATTCTTGGTTATCCAGTAATCAGTTTTTTCTTTCTTTAATGAAAAGTGAATATAAAGTACAGGTGTTAATACTTACTTCTATTATGTATGCTTTACAGGAAATTGGAGATAAATATGACATATTAAAATGTCTCTACCTGTTATCAGTACTGGCTAACAGTGAGAAGAATCACGGACAAGCTAGGGAATTGCTTATGGAAGTTCAACAAATAGAAAGAGACGCAGAGTTTTGGTATAAGACAACTATGAGTTTGACAGACGCGGTCTTAGGTGAAAACAAAGAGGGTAAAGAAAAAAAGGTATGGTGCAGTTAAACATGTGTGTATCGCGGGGGTGAGGTGACCGCCCTCACCCCCATAGCTATCTGACTCTCCATATCTGCCACCACGCTATGTGCATTATGATGTCTCAGATGAGCTATATCTCACGGAAGGGCAGACAAAATAATTTTATAATATATGTTATATTTTTATAAAGTATTTTTTATAGCAAATCAGCATGCCATTTTTGGAATAGTAGCAATTGATGCCAATTAGATAGGAAATATGGCTGGATAAGTATTTCTTGCATATTAGGACATTTCCAAAATAAACACAGGTTTCCTGATATTTTTAATAAAACATTGCTTTTTTTTATGTATCTTCAGAAAAAAGGGCACAGAATTTAATATATATATATATATATATATATATATATATATATATATATACATACATACATACATACATACATACATACATACATACATACATACATACAGTTAACTTGAGCCAGATAGAAAGGAAGATGCAGTAATGCTATTTCTTTTTATATATTCTTTGAGCTAAATTAACTGTAATACTATTTTTTCAGGCTTGCAAGATTTTGGAAACGACTTTAAATGTTTTTCAATCCATGTTACAAAAACAAACTAACAGGGAATCAGAATGTGGATTTTTTATAGCCTCATTACATGCCAGGTAGGTTTCAATTCTGGTGTAATTAAATAGATGTGATTTATTGTGATTTCCAACTAATATCTTTTTGGAATTTAACCCTTTGAGTGCCCCAATACATAGTCACTACGTCATGGGGTCAGGCTACATCATGCTCAAGGAAAGGGTTTTAATTTTCTGCTTAGTTCACTTCCTGCTTTCCCCTGAGACCCAGGACACGATCTGCAGTGAAGGGAAGTGGAAGAGGGAGGACTCTTTCGTTTCCGGGTCAAAGGCCACCACGGTCATATGACCACATTCAAAACCATTCATGTGACCGCGCTGTTCCAGAGGGGCCATTGTACTCTGGTGCCGTGGCCCCTCCTGCACTCAGAGGTTTAAACAGCTATATCAATTCCTTTAAACCCTTACATTGTAAATAGGATGAACTATATAGCTTGCATAGTAAAATCACAATAATACATTTACTCAACACTGGAGAAAGTTTATATGTGGCAGACAATATGAAGTGGGGGATATTGGAATACGTTTTGGCCCCAGTTTTTCCCCCAATTTTGCAGTCAGAGTACTTTGATAATTAGAATGCAACGTTTATTTTCCTTCAACTTAAAATATGAACGAAATACTGTGTGCTTCTTTTTATTTTTTAAAGGAAACTTTCGATTCTTGCACAAACATTCCAAAACTTGAGCAATAAGGGTATTGCATCTTCTCAGTTAACCGTTATGCTGCTTGAGATATGTGACAAAATGAGTCAAATTGAAAATGATCTTCTTCGATATGGCTATAAAGAGTACAGCACTGACATCATGATGGAACACGCACATGTTCTCAGGTATAGTATTTCCTCTACTTTAAATGATCTCATACTGAAACAATCAAGACAAATACTTTTTTTCCCTGTGGCATCCCCCCACTGTTCTTAGAATGTTCTTATTTAAAACAATTCCATGTTGGCCTAGTAATGTAATTATTGTTTGCTTTATGTTTTTTGATCGGTTGTCTCAGCTATATATATTTTTTTTAACATTTTCTCTTTATTAAAAGCATCAACTTTACATGGCTTTTACCACATTAAAAGTGCAAAATAAAAGACATCACTCTAGTCATAAGTCTTGCTCAGCTCATTTGCGTTCTTTGTGACTTTTTTTTTACCCAAGGTACCTTGCAAAAATTGCAGAAGATGAGGAGTGTAAACACAGTTATTACTTAGACTCATACCTGATGGCACAGAGAGCTATAAGTATACAAGAACAATTGCTTTACAACATTCAGAGTCTGCTTTCACTTAACGAGGTAAAGATCACTTGCGCGAAGACACTATAATTATGGTTATAGTTGTGTGTATTTGAATATCTTTGGCTGTTTGAGAAAGTTCTAAAAGGGCAACATTAATGAAAAAGTACAAACTCATTGTGCAAGTTGTGGTCATATGTTCACTTCCTCTAAAAGCCTGGGTTTGTTAATTTGAATAGCAGGAATTTAAAAGTAGATGGTGATATATATATATTTTCTATTTCTTTATGGCGTAAAACCCTTTTACTTAAGTTTACCAGTTGGGGGGGATAATTCTTAATCATGTTGCTTCAGAAGGCAGCAGCCTGTTTTCGATGGTAAAGTGGTACCACCAATCTATACATGTCATTGGGTAAAGGTACTGTATAGGCAAACACTCCTATTTGTAGGCAGAGCGAATGTATATCAGATGTATTTGTAGGAAATTAGTAGTGGTAAATCCATTCATAAATTGGAACTGAGGAAGCTGAAGTAGCTAGACTTGCCACATTAGTTAACATAACTAGTATCAACCCTGCGTTGTGGTGTAGTGTGTTTTTTTGCGTGTCTGCAATAGTGGTCATGATTGCTTTTAGTAAAAAGTGTAATTTTGGCCATACAAAAGCATAGGCATTATTAGCTGTAGCAAGACCTGGTATTAGATACTTTCAGCTTAGTCTTTTAGGTCTCTGCGACATCTACAGTAGGTACTGCAGAAACAAAGAAGGAATTCATTTAAAAACTATTTGTAATTGAATTGTAATTAAAAACAAAAAAACAGAAATAGATAACATACCCAGCACTCTGTGCAGAAAACAAGGGCCCATTTATTCAAAATGCAGAATTACAATGCACAACATTGTGGTCCGAATGGGGTCTTTCCTCAGCTCCAGGAATTGAAACTTTGAGCCTTTTAACAGTGTATTTCAAATACGTTTACTACATTTTCCACACACAGAGAATATTATTTTACATATTTCATATTTTAGTTTTTGATTGTGACTCCTGTGTTCATACAGTATGATACAATTCCCATTAATCACTGTAGTTCTAACATACATTTCACTTTCATGCCCCATGAGGGATGAGTCATGGAACTTTACATTTAAAAACTATATATATATATATATATGTGTGTGTTGATGGAACATGAAACAACAGAGCAAAAGAAAGTTTCACTGACACCTGTACTATTGGAGGCCAACATACTGTATTATAAACCTTTTCCAAAGGCAAGCATACTAATAATCTTGTTATCTTATAATACATCTGAAAAATGTTTATTTTACCCCTGCTAACAACTAGACGAACTGAAACCTTTTAAGGCATTGTATATTCATTCCTATCATTATTTATTCATGTTGTAGGCAGGGAATATAAATTTGCCAGTAATGAGAACACTTGCTAAAAAAAAGCTAGATTTAATTGAAATCGCCTTGGAAATACTCCCGCTCGTTAGCACTGAGGGAAGCAAGACAATACAAGCAGAAAAAAGAAAAGGATCCCTCTGTAAAGCTGTTGAAGCATTTGTAGGATCCACTCCTGATTATAACTCAATAGAACAGGTAAATATTACAAGCAACCTAATTAGTACAACACAAGATGCATTACAGTCCATATAAAACACTGGTCAGATTAACTAAACACACATTTAAAGGACAGTTGCATGAGCAGCATCTGGCTGCAAAAGTAAGATAACAGGCCAGAAAACAGTAAACGTTTTATGCTTTACCAGAGGAAAAGCTCAGCTTTAATATCACTGCCTTTGAAGAAGGTCAACCGTGTTTGAATCCCAGTGTCAGGTCTCCTTTTGACATTGGTCATTTCTCCCTGTGCCTGTAAACTCCACTGATCAGAGACTTCTTGTCATTGCATAATTATATCATCAGCACTCTGGCGCTATGTAAGAACAAAATATAATTGATGCTGTTTATCACAAAGCCTGTATGCAAGTACAAGATAATAGAAGCCAGACTTAAAAAAACATTCCTTTTCAAATATTGTGTTACTTTTATGTAGCCGAGTTTAATAACCAAGAAAATGTTCAAAATAAACCTGTCCAGCCTCTCTCTCTCACTACCGCCCTATAGAATCTCTCTTCTTGACTTTACCTCCAAGCTACTTGGCTTGTATATAACTGCTTAACTCTCTTGCTCCTCCCTCCCTGCTTCACTCTTTGCAATCTGGTTTCCACCCTTCACACTCCACCAAGACAGCACTAACAAAACGACCTACTCACTGCTAAGTCTAAGGGTAATTTATCCTGACTAATTCTCCTAAATTTCTGCTGCCTTCAACACCGTTGATCACCCCCTTCTCCTGCACACGCTCCATCCATTGTCCTCTGTGACCCAGTTGTCTCCTGATTCATGTCTTATGTATCCAACCGCTCTTTCAGTGTTTCCTTCTCTGGTGCCTCTTACTCTTCACTCCCTCTTTCTGTCCTTGGCCCTCTGCTTTTCTTACTCTGTATCTCGTCTGTGAACTAATAAAATGTTTTGTATTTCTGTATTATCTCTATGCTGATGACACCCAAATATACCTTTCCTCCCCTGACCTCTCCCTCTCTCCCTTGTCTCATGTCACCATCTGTCTCTCTGCAATCTTCTCCTGGATGTCCCACCATTACTTGAAGCTAGTTCCCAGGTCCTCTAGAATTACATTTAAAACCCTAGCTCTGACTTACAAATCTCTCTACAATGCTGCCCCCACTTACATCTCAGCCATTGTCCCCAAATATACCCATAAACGCCCCCTCTGTTTGGCTATGACATCCGCCTGGCCTCCTGCCGTATTACCTCCAGCCTAAAAAAATTCTCGTGTGCTGCACCCGCTCTCTGGAATGCCCTACAAAGCACTGTCGGACTCTCCCCATGATATTTCAACACCTACCTGAAAACGCACCTTTTTAAGGCACCTCATCT
Source organism: Ascaphus truei (assembly GCF_040206685.1). Classification (NCBI taxonomy): domain Eukaryota; kingdom Metazoa; phylum Chordata; class Amphibia; order Anura; family Ascaphidae; genus Ascaphus; species Ascaphus truei. The sequence continues at coordinate 71,225,366 of NC_134490.1, read as the reverse complement.
GGCATACCCCTAACATTTAACACCACTTCCCCAACCTTATTGGGATCAGCTGTGGGACTGGATGAAACACCACACTGTCTTACACCCACAAATCTTAATGGGATCAGCTGTGGGCCTAAACCATATTCCACCCTGATGCATACTCGGTCCCACAATGAAAAGCCACTTTACCATTTGTTCCAGCCTTGCTCCTTATTCCCTCTAGATTGTAAACTATAACGAGCAGGGTCCTCATTACCTGTTGCATCTGTTTGCGCTTGTTTGTTCTTATTTGTATGTTAATAGTGTTATGTAATTGGCAAATCTCTGTATCCCCATTGTACCACGCTGCGGAACATGTTGGTTCTTTACAAATAAACACTAATAATAATGAGGCTTAGTAATAGAGTGGAAAGTACAAAATCCCCATCAACACTATTTTGAAACAAACTTGCTAAAAAAGTATATCAGATAGTTGACCAGTTTTAGTGATCATAAGAAAGCAGAAAGAAAAGATCCTTAGGACTGCACACAGACCCAATATAACAAAACATAACCTTTAAGATTCTGATCAAAAGGAAAGCTAATACCCAGTGTAGTACTCTGCTAGCGTGGACAAAGTGGCCCAAAACCAAGTATAGTTGATTGCAGTGTCCTAAGTGTTGGTCAACTTTTCCATGCTATTTTTAGTAATGTGGGGCAATTTTCCCCTATATTTATTATATGTGTTATTAATAGTTATGTTTAATTATATTTAGTCTAAGTGCAGTCATAGGGATCTTTTCTTTACACTTTCCTATTTTTATTTATATCCCTTTATACACCCCCCAATATTACTTTCTACCAGCGGAGCGGGGATTCTGTTTGGTTTTTGGGTAATTGTCAGTTTTAGTAATCCCAACATGAAATGCAAAATAAAATAAAATGCACATATTATTTTATAACATTCTACAATAAATAATGTAGTGGTATATTTTATATCTGCGTTTTTTTGGTTTGGAAAATCTGTGTTCTGTTTGTTGTTTAATAAATGTGTTGTTCTTCTAGGAGTGGAAAACATTACAACGCTCTTTGGGAACTACAGTCCTGTCTCAATTAGCGAGTTTGCAGACACTAACTGTGGGTTGCAATGACCTGAAAGCAAGGTGCTTATATCTTACTGGGAAATGCCTCTACTTGCTTTCTGTTGAAGTTGATCCACTTAGTCCAGACATGTACTGGAATGAAGACTTTTTGGTATGATTATTAACATTTTTTATTTAAAATATCATTTAAAAAATACATGATGTGTTTTGATGTTTGTTTACATTAATAATTAGCTGTGGTTTCAGAAAAAGTTTACTTTGAATTTAAAAAACTGTAATAATGATCAGTGTTGAAAACCTTAAAAATGTACAGTAGTGTACGTAATAATATTTCTGTTGTATACTTCTGTTGCCTACGGATTCATTTATACCTGGACTTCCCTATTCTTTCAGATAGTAAAGAACTGGAAGCTAATCATTAGAAGCAAATTTAAACTTTTTTTCCTTTAAATAACTTTACGTTTTATGTAAACATTGTTACTTTCCAGGATGAAATAAGAAAATCTAAAGCAAGAGAAGATAAGGATTCAAAGTGTCCAACTAGTGGGGATGTACAGCTTACTAACAAGCAGCAAGATCATTTAACCAAAAAAGCTATTGAATTAAAGGTAATATTTCTTCTACATCTATATGCAACCAAACATACTTATTTTCATATACAAAGATAAGGAGGATTTTTGTAATGGAATCTGTATTAGGTTCATGAAATGTCTGTTGTGCCTTTAAATTTGCACTACTGTCTTTGTGAGGGCCTTATTCCAGGGGTGCGCAATCTGGGGGGCGCGAGATTTTCTAGGCCCTGCGCTTCCCCAAAGGCATTTAAATGAAATGCCGGGGATTGCGCGAGGCCTCTGTAACTTTACTTACCTTAACTTTCCAGCGACGCGTTGCCATGGCAACCCAGCATCAAATGACGCCACGGGGTCACGTGACGTTGTGGCATCATTTGACACTGGAGTCGAGCAGGGGGGCAGGGCGCGAGCATGGGGTGAGAGCAGGCAGGGGGGCGCAGGGAGCAAAGTTTGCCCCCTTGCCTTATTCAATAATGTCTGAAGTACAGTAGTCAATCATACTTCAATCGGCCGCAAACTGCCATTGAATAATCCCCTAGATGCCTTAATATCTCCCAACATACTACTTAGATTGTAAGCCTTTTCCAATGTTTGCTTGCATGTTTAATGCACTTATTGTATGTTAATTCCCTGTATGCTTATATTATTTTGTAAAGTGCTGCATAACTTGTTGGCACTATATGAATATAAATATACATTCATACAATAAGAGAGCCATGTGTTGTCCCATTTTGGCATCAATATTGAAACATATGTTGCACCTATTTTGCTATGCTTGTGTCGGTGAATATGTAATGCAGTAGAATTAACTAAGGATTTATGTTAATCTTTTAATGTGGTACAGAATAACATAAGGTCGTCACTGCAGCTTTTATGGCATAAAGTCAGAGAACTTAGTTCCAAATTTGTACGGAAATGGTTTTAGATCTTACCGCACTCCGTTTAGATAATTGCAGTGGGTGTCCTTTTTCATTGTAAGGTGCAGGCAGTTGAAGAGTGGTTGGGATCCTACGTCTGCCACTTATTTAAACTTAGAGATGGATAACTTCTTGCCGCACTATCCTAATACTGTAAAGTCTAACCCCAGACATTATAGTATGATAAACTGTTTTATTTACAGGTTGCAAACGTACAACGTTTCGGGGATCTCCCTTCCTCAGGTGTAAACATTCCACCTGAGGAAGGGAGATCCCCGAAACGTTGTACGTTTGCAACCTGTAAATAAAACAGTTTATCATACTATAATGTCTGGGGTTAGACTTTATTAGGATAGTGCAGCAAGAAGATATCCAGCTCTAATCTAAGTTTGTACTGTATGGAAGATAAACATTTCATTTGCTTGGGTTTTACACATTGATGGAAATCCTTAAATATAGCAGTGGTTGAGTGAATTGAAATTTGGTATAGTTTTGATGATTTGCTGTAGGTTGTTATACTCTACTTTTTAGTGGCTCAACATTAAAGTTCTTCATTGATGAAGTTTTATAAAGGGTGATGTATCAAAGTGTATTTGACAAAATAGACACTTGGCCTCCTTTTCATCCTGCATCTCTTTGCATCAATGTATTGAGGTCTTTGCTCTGAGCTTTGAGCTGTGAGTCAGCTTGCGATTTGAGGAGTGTCAGTAGCAGGAGTTAGGGAGGTTGTTACATGATGCACTGATTATAAAGAGATGTATCAAACACCGTGTTCCTGTGCAAAAAAAGCTGCTAAAGTAGGTCTGAGGTGGTGTAAACTTTTCTAGCTAACAATTTGTGTCAGATGTACTGTAAGAGGCACTTTCTTACATTGTATGCAAATACGAGCAGAAAGTGAAGCAATGCTTCAAAACAAACTTCTTTGTGCACTTTATTTATGTTTATGCGTCTACCTCATAGTTTTAAAAAGCTGTGTACGCTATAATTTCATCCTTGAAGAGCTGTAATGTTGGTGCGGTCACAACCTGCAACGGATCTGCATTCAAAGACCAATACAGCTATCAGAACTACATCATGGTATACATTTGACATATACCAGACTCTTTTCATTGAAAGAAGATATTCAAAACAGAATCAATGAGTATAACACGGATTTGATACATTATTAACTGAAACATATTCAGGAGTATGTTGTACTTCTAATTTAAATTGACTGAAAAATCATTTATTTTCTCAGAGTAAAAGGACAGTTGCCCAGAACTACCTAGCTCAAGCCAGCGAGATTTTGCTGCAGTCCATTAATGCTGCGATAAGTAACAATCTCATGAGTATATTGTCAGCAGCAAGTCTGCAGATGTGTTCATGCCTTGGACAATTTGATCCAATTCTGACAGGCCTATTCCTAGCTCTTCATCAGGTAATATCATTTTGTTGTATGCAACAGCAGATATCACTTTGAATAGACTTGTGTTTGATATTTAGAATCACAAAACTGGATTCCACTTTTATGGGTCACAATAATACACTATTTTTACAGTACATTGCATTGCAGGGTTCTATGTAGAATAACTTATAAATTAATGTGTGTGCTTGAAGACCACACAGAATGCCACTCTATCTAAAACTGGGCCTTGCATTTGTCAACACATAGATAGTTTTAAGAAGTAGGTCAAACATTTGTAGAGTCAAATATAAAAAACAATAATTGGAAGTAAATGCTTTTATGGAGCTGATGTAACAGGGTCAGCGAGATCCTCGGACACCAAATGGAACGGACAGGAATGGCTTTTTTTATCGCACAGTAAACATTACATAGCAGTCTGGAAATTATAATACAATCCCTTGTCACTAATTATTACAGCCAGCAGGATTGCAGAGCAAGAGAGAGAGAGAGAGCAGAAGCACACCAGGAAGGCAGTCTTCTGACCACACCCTTATATATGGTTCTGTGTCCTAATCTGGAGCATTTATCTCACCTGTGATTTAATTAGCTCTGGCAGTTTAATCCACTAGGCTGGACGCCTGGATTCTCCAGGAATTATATGGCTAGTCTAATTATCAACCAGGACAATCTACAGATACCTGGTGACAGTTCCCAGTCACAGCTGAAATGAAATAAACTACTATCCTTTCCCTCCTCCTTCAATCATGCATACCATTACTCAAAAACAGCAAGCTTGACCCTACCTGTCTTTCTAACTATCGACCTGTGTCCCTCCTGCCTTTTGCCTCTAAACTCCTTGAATGTATTGTATTGTATTGTATGTCTTTATATAGCGCCATTAGTGTACATAGCGCTTCACAGTAGTAATACATGTGGTAATCAAATAAATAACAGATAATATAAATAACAGATCATGGGAATAAGTGCTTTAGACATAAAAGTAACATTTCGGAAGAGGAGTCCCTGCCCCGAGGAGCTTACATTCTAATTGGTAGGTAGGGAGAACGTACAGAGACAGTAGGAGGGAGTTCTGGTAAGTGCGTCTGCAGGGGGCCAAGCTTTATGTATCGTGTTCAGAATATCCACAGTGCTATTCATATGCTTCTTTAAGCAAGTGTGTCTTAAGGTTGGTCTTAAAGGTGGATAGAGAGGGTGCTAGTCGGGTACTGAGGGGAAGGGCATTCCAGAGGTGTGGGGCAGTCAGTGAAAAAGGTTTAAGGCGGGAGAGGGCTTTAGATACAAAGGGGGTAGAAAGAAGACATCCTTGAGAAGAACGCAAGAGTCTGGATGGTGCATACCGAGAAATTAGGGATGAGATGTAAGAAGGGGCAGAAGAATGTAAAGCTTTAAAAGTGAGGAGAAGAATGGAGTGTGAGATGCGGGATTTGATCGGAAGCCAGGAGAGGGATTTCATGAGGGGAGATGCTGAGACAGATCTTGGAAAGAGTAGAGTGATTCTGGCAGCAGCATTTAGGATAGATTGTAGGGGAGACAGGTGAGAGGCAGGAATGTCTTGTATTCTCTCGATTGCTCCATTTTCTCAACACCTATTCTCTCTTAGACCCTCTACAATCTGGCTTCCGCATTGCTCACTCCACTGAAACAGCCCTCACTAAAATAACTAATGACCTCCATGCTGCCAAAGACAGAGGTCATTACACTCTGCTTATATTACTCAACCTCTCTGCAGCATTTGACACCGTGGACCACCCTCTTCTCCTTCCATTCTCCATACTCTTGGTATTCGTAACAAAGCTCTATCCTGGATCTCCTCTTACCTCTCTCATCGTATTTTGTGTCTCTTCTGCTAACACCTCCTCTATCGATCTCTCTGTGGGGATACCCAGGGCTCTGTCCTGGGATCTCTTCTCTTTTCTCTGTACACACTTTCTGTAGGTGACCTAATCACATCTCTTGGGTTTAGATATCACCTCTATGCTGACGACACACAAATTTACTTTTCAACCCCCAACCTTACACCTGCTGTACAGACCAAAGTTTCTGAATGTCTCTCTGCGATACCATCCTGGATGGCCCTCCGTCGACGTAAACTTAACATGGCAAAAACAGAGCTCCTCATACTTCCTCCCAAACCTGACCTTACTACCTCCTTCCACATTACTGTTGGAAGTACTATCATTTACCCAGTAGCCCAAGCATGCTGCCTAGGGGTCACACTCGACTCCTCTCTCACATTCTCCTCTCACATTCAAAACGTTTCTAAAACCTATCACTTTTTCCTCCGCAATATTACAGACATACGCCCTTTCCTTTGTTGCTCGACTGCTAAAACTCTGACTTGGACCCTCATTCTCTCCCGTCTCGATTACTGTAACCTCCTGCTGTCCGGCCTTCCTGCCTCTCACCTGTCTCCCCTACAATCTATTCTAAACTGCTGCCAGAATCACTCTACTTTTCCTAAATCTGTCTCTGCGTCACCCCTGCTGAAATCACTCTCCTGGACACACTCTTCCTATCAAATCCCACATCTCGCACTCAATTCTCCTCCTCACTTTTAAAGCTTTACACTCTTCTGCCCCGCCTTACATCTCAGCCCTAATTTCTCGCTATGCACCATCCCGTTTCTTGCGTTCTGTTCAAGGATGTCTTCTTTCTACCCCCTTTGTATCTAAAGCCCTCTCCCGCATTAAACCTTTCTCACTGACTGCCCCACACATCTGGAATGCCCTTCTCCTCAATACACGACTAGCACCCTCTCTATCCACCTTTAGGACTCACTTGCTTAAAGAAGCATATGCGTAGCACCGTGGATAATACTAGACACATGATACATAAAACTTGACCCCCTGCAGATGCACTTACCAGAATGCCCTCCTACTGTCTCTGTACGTTCTTGCCTACCTACCAATTAGATTATATGCTCCTCGGAGCTGGGACTCCTCTTCCTAAATGTTACTTTTATGTCTGAAGCACTTATTCCCATGACCTGTTATTTGTATTATTTGTTATTTATATGATTGTCATTTGTATTACTACTGTGAAGCGCTATGTACATTAATGGCGCTATATAAATAAAAACATACATACAATGGAACAAATTTTGACAAGCAAACATAATGAGTACCATTTATGTGCGTGGTTTGAGGTGTTTACGTAGAGTTTTTGTTCTGTTTCAGAGCTGTTCAGCATCCATGATGATCAAAGACATTGTGAGCGCTGCTACTTATAATACCAGCAACTCTCAGTTTGCAGCATTGCTGCATCATCATCAACTTCTACAAGAGAAAGGAGATAGCATGAGTGGTCTATTTAAAAGTATCATGCACAAACTATGTGAAACGTCAACGGTAACATTCATTCCTACATTCATATATCAGTGTTTTTCAACAAGGGTTCCTAGGAACCCTTGTGTTCCCCGGGCACCCCTAATGGGTTCCCTGTAATTTTCAGGTAATTTAAAAAAGTGTACCAAATACAGAAGAATTTACGATGCATCTAATCTCAGGCACTATTAAGAGAGGGTTGGGATCCCTTTCAATGCATCTAATCTCAGAAACGCTATTAGAGAGGGTTGGGGTTCCTCAGAATGTCACATAGGGTTCCTTAACCAACATTTTTTTGAAAAACACTGTCATATATGGTAACATAAATCGATAAACATGTTGTGACAAGAACTTGTGAGGCCACTTAGACCTCCTTGTCAGGTCTGAGTCTCCATTGGAGGACTTTAAACATCATGTACAATATATATTTGTAATTCATTATACTGTAGTATGTAATTAACTGTAGTTATTGGTCACCAATCACTACTTGTATGGGCCAAATGTTCATAATATCCTTGCTTTGGAACAAAATTTATGAAGAAGCAAAGTGGCCATGTAGATATTTGAGACCCAGAATGAAGAAGGAAAGGAGATTTGCATTACGTGGAAGACTACAACCCAAAACAGACTGCTTTTAGGCAGATTGTGTTAAAATCATGGGCAGGGAACATTTTTGGTTTTGACACCTGCCTAGTGTATTCCGGATAAATGTTATGACCTTTTATTTGGAATATGACATATAGTACTAGTAAATAAGTCATATAGACCTTTTATGGTCCTTTACATGAAGGACTGTTTTACCCTGAGAACATCTACTTTTATATATGAAGATGGTTTAATTGAAATATGATACAACACATTTGCCTATCAACATTACCTATGAGGGTAAAAGGGTTTAAACTCACAAATCTAGACAAGGGGGGTGATGTATCAGCAAATTTGGAGCAAAATTGACACACATTGCATAATTTTCATCTTCCATCTTTTTGCATCAATTTTGCAAGGTCTTTGCTCCAATTTCTGCGCCATTTGCGTCACCCTGCGATTTGAGGAGTGTCAATAGGAGGGGTTTCATGACGCACAGATTTATAATGAGATGTAGCAAACACCGCCTATCCACGCGTCACTTTTGTATTTAGTATTTGCATCAAACAAAATGCCAGGCCTGAGGTGGTGTACTTTTTTCTGGTTAACAGACGCAAGAATAAAACGGAGCAATGCGTCAAAACTACCTTCTATGTGCTCTTTCTTTACGTCGATACATCGCCACCAAGATCTTTTCACAAGAATAATAACTAAAATAAACGGACTATATCCCCATGGAGAACCATATCCGATGCACAGTATAGAAAAAATACTAAATTGTATGTATTTGCTATAACCTTAACCAAACTTTTTATATTAACTAGGTGTGGGAAAATCTTCTCATCAACATGCAACATTTCAACATAATTCATGAGCTGCCTCCTAACTTCAATATAATTATTCTGCAGCATTCAGAAGATCGGTAAAACTAAAAACGGCTGTAGAGGATATATTATTTTCTTTCTCTTCTGTATTTTTTTTGTCACGTGATGTTTATTGATGTCTATTTATGTTTCTTGCTTTAGAGACGCGCACTGGTGCTTTAGTTTTACCTGTACACATTTTGGGGGCTTTGCCTTTACCTAAAGTCAGTGGATTTGGTTTTGAATTATGGTCAGAATATGTAACTATAATCACAAAAGCTCCTGAAATGTAATGTTTAAACGGTTTTATATATATTGAAAACCGGTTCATATTTCATTGTAGCAGTTTTGTGATCATATTTATATACTAATGAAAAAGAAAAAATGTTGGCCCAGAACAGGGTGTCAGAATGGCCTTTTTCAAATGGAAACATGTTTTGCCAATACGGGCCTTTGTATTTGTGTGTGATCTTTGTATTTTTGTCGCTATCCGTTTGCAATCCAGGGGGAGCATGAAAGGGAAATAAAACAAAATACAATCTAAGTGCAGACAGTTTGATAACTTCTAGACTAGTTCAGTGATTAATCTTGGCTCGTATGTGTGGCCTACTTACAAGATGTAAGTCAAAAACAGGCAGTGTGACACAGTGGTCTATGCAGGGAGGACTTCTAATCCAATGAATAATGGAGACTTCCACTCTCAGCCAAGCAGCGGTGTATATAGAAGAGAAAAGATATCCATAGTGCAGACCAATCATAAAAAACGTGACTTTATGGTGTTTTAAAATTGAACACTTACAATAAAAACATATAAATAATGCGTGTATCACAATACTGTGACCGAGGAGAGATTGCTGTTAGCTTCTGGACGCCGCTCTGTTCTTTTCCTGGAGCGGCGTCCTACACGAGGAACAGAGCTGACGGGACCAGTACACCCTAGAGGGATCCTAGGAGGTGGAGAGTCCAATGCAGCGGCGTCCCACGCAGGGTCCATAAACCGGAGGTGGTGGGTGAGCCAGAAGCTAACAGCAATCTCTCCTCGGTCACAGTATTGTGATACACGCATTATTTATATGTTTTTATTGTAAGTTTGCTGTATTCATTGGCAATGCGCTATTTTTTTTCTTTCATGCATGACACCTCCCCATCTTTACTAAAACGTGTGTATTGTATATAGAAAGTGAGAGATTTCTGTTTGGGGTTTTGTCATTTGTTTAGGTTTCCTGGTCTGGAGCTGTGGTTCTGATGACAGACAGACACAGTAATATATAATATATATATATATATATATATATATATATATATATATATAATATGTTTATTTATTTATTTTTTAAATAAATAAATACTAGTGGCCTGTATTTCATAAGGAGTCACTTTTATTCTATTAAATACACACATATTTTATCTTTTTTTTAAAAAAATTATTAATTCATATATTCATGCTTTTAAACAGATCTTTCCTGTATGGTGCTGTTCTTGAAAAGTCAAAAGTGAACAGTGCACAAAAGGGAAAATTAAACCAACAACAAAAAGGCAGTAAGTTTCTTGATATAACATTTTCATGTAAGAAGGGCTGTGATTGTTATAAAATAGGAAGCACTATCTTACTTGACATATTAACCATGCTATTTGTACTGGTTTTTGTTACTGTATTAGCAAGTTCTGTACAAGAACCAAACATTGTACATGTGAATTTTTAAACAAATACGTTTCTTTACTGGATCAGTGCAAGCAAAAGCTGTACGATGCGCTGTTGACCATCAGATGTTTTCGTACCTGTTGGAGAGAATGGAACTGTTCAAACAAGATACAATGAGGATTCTTAAAAGAAAATGCCGACAAAGCTGTAATAATAGGGAGCAGGACGGGTGTGAAAGAAACCAAGAAGTCACCCAGGACTCAGGATTGGTAATTGTTACAATGTGAATGTGTCATTATTTTTTTCACCTATCAAATTCACTTAGTCAATAGACATCGCTGATTTCATACCTCTGCTGCTTTACTCTCCTGTGTCCTTACTGTAAAGAGCCCTATCATGCAGCAGGGGGAAATTTGGGATTTTCCCTAAAAATAATGTAGAGAATCAAGTAGTTAAAACAGAGCCGGCCCGTCCATTAGGCGAATCCGCCGCCCTTGGGCACTTGCCTGTGCCTGCCGCCCTGCTTCTCCTTCAGAATCCATTGTCAAATGACGCTGCGGATATCACCAACGTGACGTCGCACTGCGGCACGTTACCATGGTAATGCAACATCATGACGTCATTTGACGTCGCGACGTCACGGTTGCCATGGCAACAAGCCGCCGTGTGACGTCGGTTGTGATGTCCGCGGCGCTATTTGACGCTGGATTTTTAAGGAGAAGCAGGACGGCGGAATGGAGGCGGCCGGCACCGGTTTATTTTATTTTTGGGGTTCAAATTTTAAGTATCGCCAAGGGCGCATGAAACCGTTGCGCCGGCCCTGAGTAGTTTGTGAAGCCAAGCAAAATAATATGTCGTTTTGCTCTGGTTTCTTCTCTCCACCTTCCCCTCTCTGTTCACCTCTCTATCTCTGTTGCCCCACCCCCCCTTTCTCTTTCCCCCTCTTCTCTCCTTCCCCCTCTTCTCTCCTTCCCCCTCTTCTCTCCTTCCCCCTCTTCTCTCCTTCCCTCCTCTTTCTCTATCTCCCCTCTTTCTCTTTATCTTTCACCCCCTCCCCCTCTCCTCCTCACTTTCCCCTCTCCCCTCCCTCTCCCTCTGCACCACTGACCTAAGTAACGCATCATTACGTCCCTGCTGGTTTTTGTTTTTTTCACCTTTGATGCCCCTTAATTTTACATTGGGTATAATCATGATATTGATTTTTAAACAGAAGAAATCAGAAAATGCAGAGGATGAAAATGAGAAGAATTTGTCTTCAGCTTTTCATGAAGTTGTAGATGCCATGGAAACATACCTAAACCCGGTGCTGCTCAAGTTAGACTTTTCTTCTCTTCGGTATGTTTGAGAGGTTTTCTTTAAATAACAATTTGTGTTTCAACATGTGATATAACCCAAAACTCCATGTTGAGGTTGTCAATAAAAAGAGTACAGGCATACCCCGCATTAACGAACGCAATGGGTCCAGAGCATGTATGTAAAGTGAAAATGTACTTAAAGTGAAGCACTCCCTTTTTCCCACTTATCGATGCATGTACTGTACTCTAATCGTCATATACATGCATAACTGATGTAATTGTAACAGGCTCTATAGTCTCCCCGCTTGCGCACAGCTTCGGTACAGGTAGGGAGACGGTATTGCTGTTCAGGACATGCTGACAGGCGCATGCGTGAGCTGCCGTTTGCCTATTGGGCGATATGTCCTTACTCGCGAGTGTCCTTAAAGTGAGTGTCTTTAAACCGGGGTATGCCTGTACAGTGAAGTTAGGTGAAATCATTAAAGTGAGATATCCGCAATTGTGTGTTAACTGCTGTCATGTACACACTTACGTGTGTGTGTAAAAGTTAACAACTAGCCTCTAGTTGTCCCACTCACCTTCCCGCAGGACACTATCAATAAACACTCCAACCCCAAAAAAGGTCCCAGTGCACCCCAATTATGATGCCACCCCAGGATTAATTTAAGGACTTACCCCTCAGGAGTCCTAGATCCGTGTTTCTACCAGACAAAGATAAAGAATGATAAAAAATAAGCAATTTAGCTAAATATATCTGGAAATGTGGGCAATCTCTTCAAAGGGTAATAAGTTCAATTAGAGCTCAAAGACCATACTTATTACGTCTTACATTAACTATTACAAAAGTCTTGCAGTGCTTGTTACAGAAAACGGATGACAAAATCACATATAGAACACGGGGGCAGTTTGTAAAATAAAGCGGAGTAAAAGAACCTATACAGTACATTACCAGTGAATGTCCTTCAAGGGGTCATGAAAATAAAATGCCATCCACGCACACAATATGCTCCCCTTTGTAGAATCTGATCTTTATGCCACAAAACCTTTCCATCTGTGGAAGATTCCAGAAGCCCTCACAGGCCTGTGTGTGTCACTTTCTCGTCTCGGAGACACTTTTAAGATTAGCTACTTTGTGAGAAGGGAATCATTTAATTTCCAATTTAGAGTGTAAATACTCCATTATTCTCTCCCCGTATCACCAGGTTATTGGTACCTGCATCCTTGCATTCAGTTCAATTTGATGAACACATAGTATCACTATATCTTTGCACGTTTTATATGACCACCATCATGTATATTGGCCAGTTACAGATTTATATCTGACATAACTGAGAACTGCACTGAACATGAATTATTTTATCTAATATGACTCTGTAATGAGTCCCAGGAGTGACCCTCTCCTATCTTAGCACTCTTAATTGGATCAGAGCTGCATATTTTTTGTTGCAACATTTTTAACACCTCATATGTTAACATTCTAGTTTTGCTAAATCAAATTAATTTTAAATGATTCATTAATCTGCCAGTCCAGTAGGGAGAGTGCTGCAAACTAGGTTTCTTTTCTTGTTCAGTACCATTATTTCATTCGCCTACTCTTAAACTAAAGCAAGAGTTTCTATATAGTGTGCTGCAGTGCATCAAAACAAGTTTTTCTTCACTGATACATTAATCCCGTAGTATATTGCAACAGCAGCCAAATTCTATAACAATACGGCAGGCATAATCTTCTAGGGCTCCATGTTAAAATGGATAAGAAGCAAAAGGTGACACTGCGTGCTCATTTGCATGTCATTACCCAGAATCCCCGGCTGCAGTGGAAGCATTGTATGATAAGACATAATGAGGATAGAAAAGGTTGCAGATCTGTCTGAGACGTCTGAATGTGCTCACAAGTGGTATTTTTATTTGCATGAAAACCCCCAGATGTAATACAAAATGCACCGTTCAGAGATTGAGGGGCATATTTACTAAGCGCGCTCCACCATAAATTACGTTCCAGCACTGGAAAACACTTTACAGCCCATATACAGTACGTGAATGGGCTATAATGTGTTGTATGGAATAGCAAAGGAAATTACCTCCTTAATACAAAGTTACCAGGCTAGTTTTTTTTTTAAAGAAATACCATCTCTCACATAAAACTTGGAAAATCCCAGCAGTAAAACAAATCTCAAACCGCGATTAGAACAGGGGTGGGCAACTCCAGTCCTCAAGGGCCACCAACAAGTCAGGTTTTTAGGATATCCCTGCTTCCGCACAGGTGGATCAGTCATAGGAGAGCTTTTAAAATGACCTGCATTAATATTTGGGATTTATTGGAGACCTTACTGCCATGTCAGAACAGGGTCCAACCTGTACAACCTACCTATAACATAAACCCTCCCCAGTACTCATCTTAGCACAACACTGTAATGACTTGCAACGGTCTATTTTTCCCAAGTACTTAAATCAACAAGGTAGGTAATCTAAATACTTCCCACAGCGCATCTGCCTGATGAGTTGTATGGGAGAGGTTTAGGCTATACTACACTTAATTTAATTATTTGGTGTTATTTTTCTAACTTCACATAAGCATTTATAGTTCTGTTAACAAACACATCAAATAAATAAAAGCACAAAGGCATTCATGTAATTTCAAACTCAAATCTAATCAGAGGTCATACAGTATCCTGTTGCCTGGAGCAGAAGATTCGACATAGCAAAGGAGAGATCCCTGGGACATTACTGAGGATAAAGTTACTTCCTTAAAAGGAACTCTGTGTCACTGAAGGAAAATGTACAATTATGAATGTGTTCAAATAACAATAATATTTGAAGCAGTTTTCCCAGCTGTACGACTAATGTGGTTTCTGGTGTACAGTATTGCCAACACCAGCAAAACAATCAGAGAAGAAATTATACAAAATGAAAAGATTTGCGGCCATATTTAGTAGTGCGACTCTAAAAAAAAAAAAAAAAACATCCCAGTGCCGGAAAACATCTTATAATAATAACAATAATAATAGTTTTTTCTTGTACGCGTGTTCTGTACGCATCGCTGTACATAGAATTTTTGCAGGCGCAGGTCCCTGTCCCTTAGAGATTACAATCTATTTTTGGTGCCTATGGCACAGGGAGATAGAGTGACTTTCACACGGTCACAAAGAGCTGACCCTGCTTCAAACTCAATGACATTGTTTTTAGAGCCTTTACTCACTGAGCTGCTCCTTCAGCCCATTCACTTTAAAGGGCCATAGTTTGTCTCTGGCACAGATGTTGAATTATGGAATGGCAAGGCTTGGTAAATGTTCACCTCTGTGTACAGTTAGTTACTTTGTAAACCATACACATTAATTCTTGGATAATTGAAGGGGAAGAATGCTATCACACACTGTTTATCTCAACAATAAATATATCACGAGTCACTGTTCTCTGGTTTCTGCTTTTTTTCTTTCTCTTTACTAAATCTTCTCTTTGAGCTTCAGATTTGTATCCATCTCATTCTGCTCCATCATCTTCTTTATATGCACCCGCTTTCATTCCTACTTCTCCTTCATCCTGTATCTGTGCTTTCTGTCATTTCAAACTATTCTTTAAGCCCGCCATGACTTTGTGTGAGCCCCAGCTCTTCTCCTCTGCCCACTGTGCCCTTCCCAATTTATTCTTAATGTGCATGCCTTCTGTCCATGTCTTCCAACCTTCTGTCCACTGTACCTTCCTTTTCCTGTCCACATGCAGGATAGGGAGGGTACTGAGTACATACAAATGGAATCCTCCAAATATAACAGGATGAGCACAAAAAAAGCTCTACATTGCTACCTGAGTCACCAGCTACATCCTCAAATCAGGATACCTGGAACTAACTTTGCCAGATTGCAAGTAAATCTCTAGGTGTCTAATACATCAGGTTGGGAGAATGCACATGCCTGGCATGTTACTGTATGTTATTTTGATTTTTAGGCAGCCATCTTCACTGCTTTTAACAGCTGAGCCTGGAAGAGCAAAGTCCAGAGAGAAGGAGGAGAAGCCGATGGCGGCATCAGGTATGTTTCAAGCTGTTCAGGGTACGGAGTCACTCTAAGGCTTGTGATCGTTATTATTACATTCACATTACCCAATACTGCAATACTTCAGTGCTGATATTCTCATGAGTAAGGGTTATTTAGTTAAACCCTTTGGCCAAAGCATTATAAGCCTGCAGCCAGGTCACGGCATGACCAATTACAGGCCCTAACACTACCTAATAAAATCCTCATGTACCTCTCAGAGAGGGAAGATGTGGCCACAGTTGTTTGGAGGTTAGGGGCCCCTCTCCCCCCCCCCCCCCCCAGGGTTTAAGCTCTCCCCGCCCCACTTTACAAGTTGCAGTTTCCTTTTCATGTTCCTGGTACAACCGACCCAATGTGGTTATCTTCCCTCCTTGAGAGGTACATGAGGATTTTATTAGATAGTGTTAGGACCGGCAATTGGGTATGCCGTGCCCTGGCTGCAGGCTTATACCGCTTTGGCCAAAGGATGGGTGTCATGGGTTTTGTATTGCAGCTGGAATACTCTGATAAATAAACCCCCACGTCCTGGTACAATAGTGAAATATTGTTCCTTTTGCAGACAGTGTTCAATAATTAAATTGTTTGCTTATAATCTAAATCTATATGCTATATGTAATTTAATGTATGCTATTTTTCTAGGTGCATCAACTGATATGGGAGAATGCATTATATTGTTGGCAGACAAATTACTTATGGAGTTGCCTTTAGAAGCACTTGGTGTTTTGAAGGAAGAAGGAATAAGCTCAGTTTCAAGAGACTTTTCACTTCAGTTATTGTACAACAGGGTGCACAGAGAACAAACAGGTAACACTACAGAACTACACCTGTGTTATGTAAATGGGGTCTGCGTACTAGGCAAGTGGCCAACTCGGTCAATGACTGAGCTACTGATTAATTGAGCCACCTGTGCTGAAGCAGGGATATCCTTAAAACCTGACCTGTGGTGGCTCTTGAGCACTGGAGTTGGCCACTCCTGTACTAGGGCAATTTTGGAATGAAAGTGGTGCAAATTGTGTAATTTTTGTGTTGCGTCTTTATGCGTCACTGTATCAAGGACTTTGCTCCACTTTTTTGACTATGTGTGTCAGTATGTTTTTTGTGGTCTGTCAACAGGAGTAGTGAGGAGTCACATGGTACAGATGAACTGTATCAAATTGTCTGCCGCAGTACATCAGTTTTTCTTTCAAACTGTGTCAAAACATTCGCCGGGTCTCCGGGGACATTTACTTTCTTGCTTTGAAATCTGCACCTGAAACTAGAGCGACAAGTTTGGTACTTTACATTATGAATTAAATAGAATTATCCATGGGAGTCCAGTTGTAATAGTGCAAAATGAGTACTTCAGGATTAAGGGAAACCATTTTAATTCGGACTAACAAGTGATATTTTAGAACAAACTATTTAGAGTTCTCTCTCTTCCTCAGGTCAAACAATACTGATTTACAAAATATTCTATGAGTTTAAGACAAATGTAAAACCCAAGATAACAAACTAAGGCAGGAGGTAGAATCAGAAAGCATGGGAGAGGGGCATAGGAATGGTCAATATATAGTGCAATAAAGGGATAGGGAAAAATGCGGGGTGCATGTTGGACCAAGCATCCAGCAGTAGGGGTGGGGGAGGAGGGGTAAAGTGTAATATTATCAAAGACGGGGAGAAAAATTAGATAAGATGGTGCCCCAGATCTCAGAATTAAGTCCTTTTTTTTTGTAATGCCAAAGATCATTATTCTGTTGAGTTACCGTAAAAGGTTTTCCGCTCTTGGTTACTTTTAAACATTAATTTGAGGATTTAGAGTTTGTAATAAGTTATGGAATCATCTGGCTGTGAGAAGGGATTGTGCTTCTTCGGGGTGTGTTATTGTGTGTTATTGTGTGTCTGTGTAGGTTCATTCTATTTGGAAGTTTTTGCCTTGTTCCATCAGTGTAGCATCCTTGGCCACATTTGCTCCATTGGATCATACATATCACGTTCTTGGATGTCCAGCAGTAAGATCCTTTTACATTGATTGTTCTATGTTTGTGACTGGCTGTGGGATATTCACATATGTTTGCTGTGAGGGATGTTTGCAGCAGCGTGCTTCGTCAGGGGATTCGACTTCCTGACGAAGCACGCTGTTGTGAAACGCATACAGGTCACGAGAGGCTATTAAATGTGCTCACACATTGGCTGGGACAGAGGAACCTGGAAGCGTGAGCAGAGGAGAGTTTTGCCGAGTGCTGGTGCAGTCCGCGGACTTAACATCAGCGCCAGCCACGGCTACCCCCTGCCGCTTGTGGGCAGTATCTACCCCTCATTGTGCCTTTGTAATCATTTTTGCTATGGCTGAAATTCTTATGTGAATGTTATTCAGACAAACTTCATTCATGGTGTAGGCTTCATAGAAGCTTGTGTCAGTTTAGTATCCTCGTGGGGGAGAGTTCTGGCATTTTCTGTAATTGTTGTATATCGTGTTTTCATTATTAATATTGTTGTTTATTTGTTGTTTTTGTAATTGTGTTATTCAGTTGTCACTGGATAATATATGTGTGGTCACTTGACCAGATATTACAATTGTTATATTTGTAATACTGATCCCTGGTGCGCTGTGTGTGCATTTTCTTTTCTTTCGTTTTATAAATATGCCAAAAACTCAGGGGAAATAATGTCCGTTACTGTTTTAGGTAAAATGTCACATTATTTGCCCTGATCTCACAGAGCACAGTGCATCTGATCCATAATGCATACATTTAAAGGTTTAACATTTGAAAAATTAGACTTAATACACAGATGCCATGCCTATGTCTTGCTCATATCTACTGTGTGCAGTGGTGTTTCTTATTTAGGGTGGCATTGCTCACTGCATTGATAAAAAAGCTTGGGAAAGTAACATAGGCACATATTCAATACAGTTACCAATGCATGAACAGAGATTTATTCAGATGAAGTTAAATCATTACCTATCTACTCACTATATTGAATAGGGGGATAGTCTCATAGTAGCAATGCAGTCTCACCTGTATTGCTAATAAAAAAATGTTAAGCGTTGTAGTCTTTTATGACTGAAATTTTTCTAAAGGTTGGTTCTTAATAGTGCAAATATAAGAAGAGCTATAATGAAGAACCATTGTTCTCACCACGTTAGTGATATTACTTGACCCAACTGTCAGTAAAATAACTTCATTGCTGCTTCATGAGGAAGGTCTATCATAATTGCAACAGCGCCAAGTTGCAGACATGCCAATAGGGGGGCAGCAGTGGAAGGATAATAATGTGTCAGCCCAAATGCCATCTTTATAGGATACTCTAAATTTATACGCTTCTATAAGTTTGTATGAGATGAAAAATATTTGGCTAAATGTTCATCAAAGTAGGCGAACCTCCCATACACTGAAATCCATTAAGAGCACAATTCCTTTTAGAATAAGACACTCCAGGTGCTACGCGGCATAATGCGGCGTCGCCCTAATCATGGCCATTAAACTATAGATTAAATACCACGTACCATCCAAATTGGACAAAGACTTACATGCTTTAATCGCCAAAATATTATACAGTACTGTACAGTATAACAGACTTTGGGCTGCAGGACACAGCAGTGACTGCATGTTATAATCATTTTGTGAACTTTATAACAAGGCCACGGTTTGTGATCTTGCAAAACTATGAGTTCAACCTCCATTTTAGTTTATTTTTTTAAACCTTCTGCTATATATGATGCCGTTTATTCCATTAACATTTTATTATGCAACTATAATTGTCTGAACTATTCTATTCTGTATTCTTTTGAATTAGAAGAGAGTGAGGTAAAAAGAGATACAAAGAGTGCAAAAGAACCAAAGCCAAAAGTGAATCAAAAAAAGAACATCAAAGTTGTGAGTATGTCATTGAATAGTTTCACAGTATGTTTTGTTACTGAAGTATTATCATTATGTTTACTACTCACACCTTATTGATAAAATATTAGTCTGCTTCTTTTGTTATTAATGCTTTTTACTTCTGTAACTTTGACAGTTTAAGGAAATTCATAAAGAATTACATCTGAAATGGTGGTGATGTTAACCATCAATATTTACACTGGTTCAGCAGATTTTTAAGATATTAAGTAGAGAGGAGTTCAAAATGAGGCTTTTTAAGATGACATCTATTCCATTTATCCTTTAAGTACTGGCGTGCAGCAGAGTACAACGGTCACTCCGGTATTAGGTTCATATCATTGTGACCACAGGAAAAGGAAAGGAAGGTCCTATTGGGCTAGGCCGCGATTATATCCAAAGTGGCCGGCGGTGCCGCACCATCGCACAGCTCAAACTCAAATTGCAACACTACAATGAAAGTGTACATACCTAGCGCGACGCACGCGCAGACAGGAACTGCAGGGCGACAGACAAGAGAACAGACGTGGGAATTTGTTTTCTTCAGGTGACGGTCGCGTCGTGAGCGGTTCAGCCAATGAGGGCAAACCACTCACGACCACGCCTCCGCCATGCCTCTCTGTCTCCTCCGGCTGCCTCCTGCCTGCAGTGTACATGTCGCTTGGCCGGATCGCATTGATGACGTCACAAGAACGCACGCCCAGCCGGAGCTGGTATAATAGAGGCCTAAGGCTTGATCTTACGCTCTCATACTAGAAGTGCTCTTTAGGGAACAGTGCAAGTGCCAGTGCAATGTGCATGCCAATCCTTGTGCCTTTGCACTGAACAAAGTCAGGGTTTTGTTTTGTAACTATTGTGTAGTCCATTGGTTGCCATTATTAGTTATTGAAATATAATTTCTGTAACTGCTGCCTGGAGATATTACGTAAAAAATGTCTACACCGGGAATTGAAATTGACTGCTGGCACACATTAAAGCGGCAATACATGCCATTATTTAAATACAGGATTGAAGCAGGGGTCTCCAAAGCTGAACCCCATAAATCTCATCTCCAGGGTCCCCCCATCATAGTGGGTGCTGGTTGTTCCAATAGGAAGCCGTAATGCTGACCAGTAAGTGCGGCTTCCTATTGACCTATGTGACCAGGGAGCTTTAAATTGCAGAAACTGCAGAGAGATACCGGCACCCCTTCGGAGGTACATTACGTATGTCTTTAAGCTGCAGGTCATCAGAGCTGAAATGAATGGGGTTTAGCGCTGGAGACCCCCTGCTTCAAGCCTGTATTAAAAAATGTGAAAAGGGGGGGGGGGAGGGGAGGTTAAATAGCATTGCTTGCTCCTTTAAGCAAACTGAGATTGCCACCATAACTCCTAATTCCAGTGAACTAATGACAGGTGGAGAAAGAATATAATTTAATAAGAAAAGGAAGAAACATCTGATTATAATGAGCTGTATCAAACTCAGTGTCTCTGCGTCACTTTATTATCTTGTATTTGCACAAACAAATCCGCCAGGTTATAGGTGCAGTGCAGGTTTCTAGTGTACAGTTTGTCACATGTATAAAATACTCTTATAATTCACGCAAATGCAGGCAGAAAATGGGACCATACTTCAAAACAAACTTCTATTTGCTCTTTCTTGACTTTGATACATCTCCCCCGTAGCATATCTATTTTTTTTGTAATGGGAAATAAAAGGGTATCATGCAATCTTCGGCAAACCTCAGTTTTACGGATGATGTTGTGTCCAGTACCCTTTGTTTATGTAAATATTAGACCTATCTTAGAGCTTTATGAATAGCCTTATGGGGTTATGTATCAGGGCAACTTTGAAGCTAAACTGACACAAATAGCGCCATTTTCATCTTGACACGTGACTATGTGTCAATGTTTTAAGCACTTTGCTCCAGTTTTTGCCTCCTGTGTGTACAGTAAGTTCGCAATTTGGGCCCTGTGAGAAGGAGAAGTCACTGTGACAGTACAACTTATAGCCTAAGAAATATAGATGTAGGTAGGTAGGTATGTGTCCGCTTACAAATAGGGTCTGAAACATTGAAGGTACTGCAGTTGTATTTTTTAGCACATCTTTGTATCAAATATATTTGTACTCACATTGTAATACTTGTAAATGTATATTTGTTGAATTAGCCAGATATAGTCAGTTATTAAAAAAACAAAAAACAAACAAAGCGCACAACACTCATCGTGAAAAATGTAATAAACTATGTTTATATATAAGGTGTTTCAAGGTTATGCGTACATCAAGGTAGATTAATCAAGCATAGAGCCACAGAGTGGCAGTTACCAGCGTCTGCAACCAGGAACCACCAGAGCTTCACTCTCAATGTCCTGTAAATAGCGTCAACACGCTTAGTGGATCCTGTTGAGCTACGAAACACCGCGTAGTAGAGATACCATTCAACCTATATATTTTTATTATTCATATTCCAAGGTGTATTTTATTGTTGTCAAACGGTTTGCTGAACACCGAGTTGATTTCCTCTTCTGCGCATGTGCCGCGCTGTTGCCTGCCTCTGTGGTTGCCAAGTGAGGTCTGAATCATTACTGGCAGACGCTGTTACTCAAAGCAGAGCGGGCGCTCTGACGTCACAGAAGGGCCCGCGGGACCACGCCGTCACGCTGCCTGACTGATCGGGAAACACAGTGAGGTCTGCAGAGGAACCTGTGTACTACTTGCGAGCAAAGGACAACCACTCCCCAGGATCCACTAAGCGTATTAACGCTATTTACAGGACATTGAGACTGTGGCAGAGTCATCAATTATCTGGCATTTCACCTACCTGTAGGTGGAAAGGAGAGTGAAGCCCTGGTGGTTCCTGGTTGCAGACGCTTGTAACTGCCACTCTGTGGCTCTATGCTTGATTAATCTACCTTGATGTACGCATAACCTCGAAACACCTTATATATAAACATAGTTTATTACATTTTTCACGATGAGTGTTGTGCGCTTTGTTTGTTTTTTTGTTACTAGATTCTAGGGTCTTGGGCTACCCTTTACCCAGCAACAGACGCTCATCTACATTGGTATATATTTATTTACCTTTTCCACATGGTGGGGTGTGTTTTTTTGATTTAAATTGACATCACAATTAACACTTTGTATTAAATATATATTTTAGTGCGCACTTCATTTTTTCTATATAGTCAGTTATTATCTGGTTCGCAAGCAAGGGTGAAATAATGTCTTTTGTCCGCGTTTGGACCGAAACATTAATCCGTCCATTATAAAGTTTATGTTTGATACTAAAAAGACCTGTGGCGTGCCTGTTTGTATAGCTGTAAACTGAATCCTGTCAAGGACAAAGACAGAAATGCTTAAAAGGCACAGATCTTGAAAATAAGACACAGTCATGGTTATTAGAAATGAATCGACATTTATTGGGATTATATTAAGAATGGACGTGTTCACGGGTTTGAAATCTGAACTTCAAAAATCTGAATGTTTGTTTGGAAATTCGAGTCAAACTTCGGATTGAACTTTAGAATCTGAGCGAAATTCGAGCGAAAACTCGTCGCCGGATTCACTTCTTATAACCTAGGCAAAAAACTCCACACATTTTTGCAAACAGTTCTAGATTGACCCACTTAAAAAAGGGGGAAAAAATCATAATTTTTTTTTTATGTAACGAAAATTGTTTTTAGAACTAAAACCAAAATGCGAGTGGAACCCTTAAATTATATGCCGCACTTGTTACATTTCTGAAGAAAACTCGCATCACTGTTTTGCCAAACCAAAGTAGTAGTGAGGATATCATCAGATAGCATCAAAGTTCCCTTTTGTACAATCTAATCTGTCTATATTTGTTATACTGCTTCTATAAATAAAGAGTCCAATGTCTGCATCTTCCGTGCAGCTAAGGCCAGAATAAGTGCCTGCAATTGGTGTGGTGGCCCTTGTCTGGTTTAGCATTTAGGATTAGTGTTGGACCTTGTCCTCATTTTAAAAAAAAACAGGTAACGGGTACCCAGCCAAAATTAAAGGTTCTACCCGGTCGGGTACCCGGTTACCCGGTTTGGCACTTACCTGCAGGGTGGCGGCGACATCTATGATCAGCAGCAGCAGCAGTCCTGTGACGGTGGCAGCATCGGAGGTGTCTTCAGCCGGCGGGGGAACGCTCCGTCAGCTGCTCTGGTCACGTGGTTCCCCGGCGGCTCACACACACACTGTTTACCTTCTCCTGTGCTGTGGAAGTGATTGCTGCAGCTCCCCCGCCGGCTGAAGACACCTCCAATGCTGCCACCGTCACAGGACTGCTGCTGCTGGTCCTAGATGTCTTCGGAAAGGTAAGTAATTAGATTATATCAAGCTGCCCTGACAATACCCGGCGTCGAGCCCACTTCTCAGTTGCCGGGTCTGGGTAGCTGGAAATGTGCCGGTAATGCCGGGTACCGGGTAATTCCGGGTACTCGGTACACCACTATTTAGGATATAACTGGTATTATATTTGCAATGCACACACTGTAATGTATATTTATCACTGCTTTTCCGTTTTAGGCGCCCATCAATCGCACTCTACCCCCAAACTGCATATCTGTGCAAACTCATTTTTTTAAATGTATCCTTTGAGAAGAAGAAAAAAGGTATCACAATGATTATCATCATCGTTTATTTGTAAAGCATCAACAGCAGCGTGGTACAATGGGGGTACAGAGCTATGTACATTACATAAACAGAATGCCATACCAAATAAGGACACACAAGCGCAAACATATACAGAAGGTAATGAGGGCCCTGCTAATGAGAGCCACTGATTGAGCCACCTGTGCTGAAGCAGGGATATGCTGAAAACCTGACCTGTTGGTGGCTCTTGAGGACTGGACATGGTTACCCCTGCTCTAGAGGGAATAAGGGACAGTGTTGAAACAAAGGGTAAAGTGACAGTTCTGCACTTATTGTGTTCAAAAGAGGTTATGTGCAATGCAATGTGGCAATATCTTAACTATAGGTATTAGATATTGTGGATCCTTATGATGAAGCAAGAGAGCCAGGTAAGTCATACAGGAAAACATCTCTCAAAGCACCCAGCGTTATTTTAGCACTGTACATCAGTAGCAAGCAGTTGCTAAATGGCTGCCTTTCAGTTTCAATCAATCCTTCAGTCAGTATAATATCAGCAGCAACAATGTGTTTTTCTATTACTAAGGTAACATTATCTATTGGTATAGTTTGCAGCTCAAACTACTGGGAATATTGGCAACATATTATGACAAACAGGAAAGTGTTGCAAAGATCTTACACTGCTGGGGAGGTGTGTTAAAACTTTCTATAGAACTCAAAGGATGCTCAGTATATTAAAACTAATTAAAATGACATTAAGAGTTCAACTAAAACTTTTTTAGTAAGTTTTATCTAATACTAAGAACTGATTTATCTAAAAAAAAAAAAAAAAAAAACCACGTGGAATATTGCATGAATTTCTCCTTTAAATTTCAATTTTCATTATATATCTTTTCTTATAGAAGCAGTCAGCCCAGTCGTTAAAATGCACGAGGTTCTTGGGAAATACAACCAACAATTTACACCTCTGTGGGAAGGAATAATGGGCAGCTTACATGTTCCAAGGTTTGCTCTCCAGCAGCTGATAATACCACTTTTATGCTTTAATGTCAATGAAAGAAAACCATTACTAGCTATTTTTATCTCTTAATTGTTATTCGGCTAGCATCAACATTTTTACACGCAATAATATCTCAGAATTCTAGTTGCAGGGAAATATTATAATTGAGAAACAAGGAAATGGGGAGTTCATGTTTAAAATCCCCCAAACCTCAATTTTTTACATTATCTCTTGACAGTGTTGAGATTTTAAAGAATGTTTGACATTTTTTGCCCAACTATATTTCTCAGACTTGATATTTTGTCGCTTTTTTTTATGTTGTTGCATTTTTGGACAAATATTTACAAATCTTTTGTTACTTTTTTATATGTTTAAAAATATATTTTTTTAAAGAGGCAATCCAAGCAGTTAAAAAAAAAATATATAGAGCCTTTGATTACCTTTTTTGAATGCTAATTACCTAAGCTGCAGATTAATTAGTTCTCTCCTAATCGATCAGCAAAATCCTGCTTCCTAGGGTTGACTAAATGGCCGCCTTTCAGTTTCAAATCAATCTTTCAGTTAGTGTAACTAAGCAGCTACAATGTATTCTTATATTACTAAGGTAACATTATCTATAGTTAAAGTTTGCAGCTCAAATGGCTAGGTATATTGGCAACAAATGATCAGAAACAGGAAAGTGTTACAGATAGATCTTGCAATGCTGGGAAAGTGTTTAAACCCTATAGAAATCACAGGTTTATAAGTACAGCAAAGCCCCGCTTCTCTGCACTCCACTTTTCAGCGATCTGCTGATACGGCGGTACCGAGAAGGGTACCGCCATGTCTGCACATGCGCAGAACGGGGAAGTCAAGGGTCGCGCGTGTGCAGAACGGGCGGTGGACGTGGGTGAGCGCGCCGAACGGAGGTTGCGCATGCGCAGAAGGGGGGAATTGTCGGTTTATGCATGCACACACATTGAAAATCACCGGTTCCGCTTTACGGCGATTTTCACTTTGCGGCGGGCCCTTGGAACGGAACCCGCCGCATGCCCGGGGCCCCCCTGTATTTGAAAACTCATTACAAATGGCATTGAGTTGAATTTTAAAAAAAGTAGCAAGTATCTCATACTACAGAACTGATTTATAAAATTAAACACATAGCATATTGCTTGGATTGCTCCTTTAACAGTTTATGCAGTTAAATATGAGGTTTCAAAAGCCCTGTATACTATGATTTATCTATGAAGAACTGTTATGCTGATCCCATAAAACGTATCGCAGGCAGCACCATATCTACACTTCTCCATGACCCATTTAACTACAAGAATTTGGCACTATGATTTATGTACAGGTAGTTCTAGTTTTGTAGTATGCAAAATTGCATTTACAGTCATTTTTGCTACAAAAACCTTAATTGTTTCTAAAATGGTATTATTATTTTAAATAATTGTATTAAAAGCATATTATTCAAAGATGCTTATTTGTTTTCTTTTCAGTTACGGTGAATGGGAGAACCTGATGAACAACTGCAGTGCTTTTCTCTTCTATGGAACCGAGCGATTCTTGGCCCATATATTGCTTGACAGATTTGTTGCTATGAATTTTACAGGTGAGGCTCAGTTAGCAGAATGTTATGTTCTACATGTTGTGTTGTAATCATTGTTTTATTCCCACTGTTTTCAGAATATATAGCCCAGTACTACAAACAAGGTGATAAACAACAAGTTTCAGCATTTTGGGGGTATTTACTTTGGCGTCCCAGAAACGACAATTAAAGAGGCATTACTCGCTGCACTTTAAAAAAATTAAATAAAAATCTATATATTCATTAATATATGCAGCATTTGGTTACCTTTAAGGAAAATGATTTGCCTAAACTGCCGGTCGGTTCATTTTCCTGTGATCGATCTGGAAAGATCCTGCTTCCCTGGGTTTACATAATGGCCGCCTTCCAATTGCAATCAATCCTTCAGTCAGTGTAATTCGGTATCTACAATATATTCTTATATTACTACTGTAACATTATCTATTGTTACAGTTTGCAGCTCAATGTGAATGTTGGATAGGTTGGTCATTTCTAAAAAGCAATATACATTGTAACAATGCCCTATAAACACCAATATAAAGTGGTTAAAAAAACGCATTGCTGTGATTCAAAACAAAGGCTCACGTATTGCTGCTCCAGTAGTTGCTGGGTTATTACTGCGGGTGCAGCAGTGATATTGTACTTTGTTACAAAGATAAGAGCATCTTTGCTGTCTGCTTAATGGCAAGCACCCGTTAGGAATACACTGACTTCCTTTCTTCCACTGTACTTTTTATTTCCACTCTCCATTCCTTTTAGATTGTAAGCTTCTTGGAGCAGAGCCCTCCCTATCTCCTGCACCAGTGTATGATAAATTGCCATGTTATTGTTATTGTCTTCCCATCCTATTGGACTGTGTTATAAATAGATAAATGATGATGATAATAATAATGTTTCATGTCATCAAGGACCATGCATCAGGTAAGGGTTCTGAGGAGAGGGTTGTCTTGGGTAGTCATTTCCAAAATATTATATAAGCTTATTGACAAAAATATAATGGCAAGTTCAAGACTAATAATATAAGATGCAGTTGACAATGTTCATATTATTTAGAGCAGCAGTCCAAGCTGCCATTTAAAATAAAATAAAATGTCCCTTTAATATGTGCATCAATACAACCCACACAATAATAAGTAATTGGCTAAGTTGCCGACCTATCCGTACTCCTTGATCGATCGGCGAAGATTCGGCTCGAAGGTTCACTAAATGGCCGTCAGTGCACAGTCTTACTCTCACTGTCTGATGACCACAACATGGAAGAAGGTACGATTACTCACAGTAAAATGCTGTCCATTCTGTGTGCCTGCCTCACGCTGAAGACATAATACAGGGAATCCAAGGAGGTAGAAAAGCGCAGCACAGCAGCAAAAATAGAAGGGCTACAATACGTATACTGGATTAAAACCAATTTAATGAAAAAAGTAACATCATGGCATAGTAGAGATAAGCAACTCTAGCGCGTTTCGCGCATTTTTCGGCGCTTCGTCAAAGAGTGTAATATTCTATTGAAGTTGAGGATTATATGGCTTTCACCCGCCAACCAGATGTTTGTCTTCCGACTCCAATCTAGCTGATACCACATACGCCGCGGTACCTGGCGTCACGTCACTTCCGGTGGAATGTGAAAGCCATATAATCCTCAACTTCAATAGAATATTACACTCTTTGACGAAGCGCCAAAAAATGTGCGAAAAGGATGTTTTACTTGTAAACATTTTTTATCCACCAATATAATATCGTTTTTTGCCTTTTTAAATGCAATTGAATAGTATGTTGATTTGCTTATTGCTGATGTGATCAATAATAGTGTAGATGACATATGTTATCTTAATTTACAGGAACACATCAGAAAAACGGTAGGAAGGCAGCTGTTTACAGCGGAGACAGTAAGCAGGATTTAAGAAATAGATACAGTATTGGGTGTATGGGAATTACAACTATCTTTAGTTTAACGCGTTAGAGATTATTCCATATAGACCGCAGCAGGCATTTGTAATCTTTTTTACTTAAATCCCCATTGAGTTCAACTGGAATTTTCATCCCAAAAAAAGTCTTGAGTGTCCGTTTAGACGTATATAGAATTAGGCCCTCGGACCTTAATTTAGTTATACTGTAGCAGCAAGAATGAATGGTTTACATGTTAGCAATTTAATGGTATGTGCTTTTCTTAATGAACAAATATTTACACAATAGTTAGAAAACTTGGGGCCAGCAAGCAGAGCACATTTCCACAGGCTCAGTACCACATGATTGGCATAAAGCAGACGTGGTGCATATATTTAGAAAGAGAGGTTAATGTACAAAATAAAGGAAATTGGTCTTGGTAAAAAATATTTGCACCTGGATTGAAAACTGGATGAAGGTTAGACAACAGAGTTGTCATAAATTGAACCTTTTCAGGTTGGGCTAAAGTTGTAATTGGAGTACCTCAAGTTTCCATATTGGGACTACTGCTTTTTAACTTGTTTATTAATGACCTTGAGGTTGGCATAGAGAAAGGTCTCCATCTTTGCTGGTGACATTAAAATGTGTAAGGTTGTAAAATCTGAGCAGGATGTAATTTTTCTGCAGAAGGACTTGGGTAGACTGGACATTTATGCAGGTAAATGGCAGATGAGGTTTAATACAGATAAATGTAACGTTACGCATTTGTGAAACAAGAATAAACAGTTAACTTACAAATTAAATGGGGCAAAATTAGGTCAATCCTTGATAGAGAAGGATTTAGGAGTGCTTGTAGACAGCAGGCTTGGCAATAGTGCCCAATGTCAAGCATTAGCTGCAAAGGCAAACAGGATCTTATCTTGAATTAAACGGGGTATGAATCGAAGGGAAGAAAACATAATGATGCCACTATATAGAGCATTAGTAAGACCCCACCTTGGATATGGAGTACAGTTTTGGGCACCACTCCATTGAAAAGACATTATGGAGCTAGAAAAAGTGCAGAGCCACCAAATTAATAAAGGGGATGTAAGATCTAATTTATAAGGCGGGGCATGCTAAATTAGATTTATTTACATCAGAACAGAGGCATCTAAGAGGGGATATGATAACTATACACAAAATACCCCAGACAAAGCTCCCACATAAGCGAAATGCATAGGGTGTCATGACGCAGTGACATCATCCAGGAAGTTGAAGATAGGCAGGCAGTGTCATGGGAGATTTCCCCATATCTTCTCCCACACAGTGTCTTTTAGAACTGGACTCCAGACTTGGCACTGGAACTGACACTGGCATAGAACAGCACATAGCCTGAGACATAGTCTACAACAGGGGCCTCCCTACCCACTTTTTATACCCCATGGCACAGCATGGCTACATTTAGGGAGGAACATTGGCAGGCGCTTCCAATATGACCCAGCCCATGATTGGTGGGTTTAACTGCAACATTAGAATAACATAAAAAGAGTTATTTGGAAAGGTCACAGATAACTTTTCAACATTTCTCCTCAACACAAAATTAACCCCTAGCCACTGAAGCGCTGGGACCAGGCCTTAAGGTCGTCTGTTTGCTCAGCGTGCGGACGCCTCCGCGCGGTCTGCAGTATCATGGTCGCAGCCTAAGTGTTTAGATGCAGTACAGAGGTCTCCGCAATTAGTAGCTATTATAGCCAGATATTTGCGATCATATCTCCGCTGCAGTTCTTACTCAATATCCGCAATTCTGTGGTTACCTTTATGATTGCTCTAACATTAGCCACCAGTGCTCCCATTTAGTGAATCGCTCCAGCCAATTAATGGCTTCAGTTACTCGATTATCATATAAGAAAGGGTCTTGCCTCCAGTAGTACAGTAACTCAGAGCAAGACTTCAGTTGCCCCTCCACTATCATTGTTCAGGGTACTCTTTTAGACACCCTATTGCCTGCTCGTCCTGTCTTGTTTTTAGACTGAGCACTAGTGATTGTCAACACGTTTATGTTATTTTATAATTTTCCGCTGTATTTACCTTCATTTTAATAATTTACAATAAATGTAAAGTTTCACTTAGCCCATGGTGTGCTCCATCAGTGCAATCTTTGTTTGTATAAAGTGTTATGACATTGGCTTGAACACCTCCCGGATCGGTATACCTATTGGCTGCTGGTAGTTGCTCTGATTGGTCGGTTTCCGCACATTACCTGTGGTTTGGGTGGGGACAGGGCACCGGTGCGGTCTATAAGCAGTCAATTAGGATCCTATTTAGGAGGAGGACGTTGAACACCTAGTTACTCTTTGATAAAGTGCCTTTCGGCAGGAAACAATACACACAATAATAAGTAATTGGCTAAGTTGCCGACCTATCCGTACACCTTGATTGATCTGCAAAGATTCAGCTCGGGGGTTGACTAAATGGCCGTCAGTGCAGCAGAAGAGGACTAAAGATACAAAGTTCTGTGGGGAAGATCATGTGATCAGGCAGTCACTGGATACAATTGGTGCACTGCTAGAGTGAGGGCAGGGCTCAAAAAGGGATGTGCCAGACGCTTCCAGAAGAGGAAGGGGATGTGAATTTGTAAATGGTTGCTATAGAAACAAAAAAATGCTTGTTACATTATAATACATAAAAAAGAAACAGAGTTCCGTTTATTCAGTGTTTCTAAATCAGGATTACTAAATCACAGCCTGTTGACTGATAAAGTGTATAAACTTGCTTGAAGAGAAGGACTTGTCAATGCATCATAGAGTATAATATCCGGCTCACAATTGAGGGGGGAGGGGAGGGGGTGTATAAACATAAAGTCCTAATGGTAGATAATGCAGTCAGCAACTGTAGACAAACAGTGCTGGCTGGTTCTCCTCCAACGTGGACCCCCACCCTAGAGCTGCACGTATATATGTAATAATATCCAACAGCCTTACTCCCACTGTCTGACGACCATAACATGGAAGAAGGTGAGATTACCCACAGTAAAATGCTGTCCATTCGGTGTGCGTGCCTCACACTGAAGATGTAATACAGGGAATTCAATGAGGTAAAAAAGCGCAGCACAGCAGCAAAAATAGAAGGGCTACAATACGTATACTGGATAAAAAACAATTTAATGAAAAAAGTAACAGCAGAGCACAGTAGAGGTAAGCAGAGGTTTCGCGTATTTTTCGGCGCTTCGTCAAAGAGTGTAATATTCCATTGAAGTTGAGGATTATATGGCTTTCACCCGCCGACCACATGTTTGTCTTCCGACTCCAATCTAGCTGATACCACATACGCCGCGGTACCTGGCGTCACGTCACTTCCGGTTGAGGGTGAAAGCCATATAATCCTCAACTTCAATAGAATATTACACTCTTTGATGAAGCGCCGAAAAATGTGCGAAAAGGATGTTTTACTGGTAAACATTTTTTATCCACCAATATAATATCGTTTTTTGCCTTTTTAAATGCAATTGAATAGTATTTTGATTTCTTATTGCTGATGTGATCAATAATAGTGAAGATGACATATGTTATCTTAATTTACAGGAACACATCAGAAAAACAGTAGGAAGGCAGCTGTTTACAGCGGAGACAGTAAGCAGGATTTAAGAAATAGATACAGTATTGCGTGTATGGGAATTACAACTATCTTTAGTTTAACGCGTTAGAGATTATTCCATATAGACCGCAGCAGGCAAATGCCTGTAATCTTTTTGACTGAAAATCCCCATAGAGTTCAACTGGAATTTTCATCCAAAAAAAAAGTCTTGAGTGTCCGTTTAGACATATATAGAATAAGGCCCTCGGACCTTAATTTAGTTATACTGTAGCAGCAAGAATGAATGGTTTACATGTTAGCAATTTAATGGTATGTGCTTTTCTTAATGAACAAATATTTACACAACAGTTTGAAAGCTTGGGGCCAGCAAGCAGAGCACATTTCCACAGGCTCAGTACCACAAGATTGGCATAAAGCAGACGTGGTGCCTATATTTACAAAGAGAGCTAGATCACAACTGGGGAATTACAGACCTGTAAGCCTGACATCAATAGTGGGGAAGCTACAGTTCTTGAAGGTTTATTACAGGATAATTAGGAATACCTAATGCCTATCAAAATTATTAGTAATATTGAGCATGGATGTATGATGGATAGGTTGTGCCAAACTAACCTCATTATTTTTTTTTACAAGACTTGTAAGGATGTAGGCCAGGGTAATGCTGATGTGATGTACTTCGATTTTAAAAAGGCTTTTGATACAGTGCCACACAAGAGGTTAATGTACAAAATAAAGGAAATTGGTCTTGGTAAAAAATATTTGCACCTGGATTGAAAACTGGATGAAGGTTAGACAACAGAGTTGTCATAAATGGAACCTTTTCAGGTTGGGCTAAGGTTGTAAGTGGAGCACCTCAAGTTTCCATACTGGGACTACTGCTTTTTAACTTGTTTATTAATGACCTTGAGGTTGGCATAGAGAAAGGTCCCCATCTTTGCTGGTGACACTAAAATGTGTAAGGTAGTAAAATCTGAGCAGGATGTCATTTTTCTGCAGAAGTACTTGGGTAGACTGGACATTTATGCAGGTAAATGGCAGATGAGGTTTAATACAGATAAATGTAAGGTTACGCATTTGTGAAACAAGAATAAACATTTAACTTACAAATTAAATGGGGCAAAATTAGGTCAATCCGTGATAGAGAAGGATTTAGGAGTGCTTGTAGACAGCAGGCTTGGCAATAGTGCCCAATGTGAAGCATTAGCTGCAAAGGCAAACAAGATCTTATCTTGCATTAAACGGGGTATGAATCGAAGGGAAGAAAGCAGTGCTCCCATTTAGTGGATCGCTCCAGCCAATTAATGGCTTCAGTTACTCGATTATCATATAAGAAGGGGTCTTGCCTCCAGTAGTACAGTAACTCAGAGCAAGACTTCAGTTGCCCCTCCACTATCATTGTTCAGGGTACTCTTTTAGACACCCTATTGCCTGCTCGTCCTGTCTTGGTTTTTAGACTGAGCACTAGTGATTGTCAACACGTTTATGTTATTTTATAATTTTCCGCTGTATTTACCTTCATTTTAATAATTTACAATAAATGTTAAGTTTCACTTAGCCCATGGTGTGCTCCATCAGTGCAATCTTTGTTTGTATAAAGTGTTATGACATTGGCTTGAACACCTCCCGGATCGGTATACCTATTGGCTGCTGGTAGTTGCTCTGATTGGTCGGTTCCCGCACATTACCTGTGGTTTGGGCGGGGACAGGGCACCGGTGCGGTCTATAAGCAGTCAATTAGGATCCTATTTAGGAGGAGGACGTTGAACACCTAGTTACTCTTTGATAAAGTGCCTTTCGGCAGGAAACGCATCAGAGAACTACCTTCTGTTGTTTGTACTTAGGCGTTATGCCAAATCAATAGCTTATTTTAACCTGCCTCCATCCTGGATTTTTTGCGGTGCTCAACCCGATTCTCTCCTTTTTTTCAATCTTCATTAGAGACCGCTGTGAGTCCCAGTGACTAAGGCAGTATCATTTTCATTGCGCAGGCAGCACCCTAACATAGGGGCCTTTTCTTTCTTCCCTTGTTCTTTCACAAGGTTTAGTTCATATTGAACCCAGCCCCAGCACCCAGTTCTTCTTAGTGATTTCCCTCTCTCCCTTCCCTTTGAACTTACACATGCACCACCCCTTTTTTTGCCACCCACTTGTGACACATGAGAAAATAATTACACCTTTATTACTCTAGTCTAAATCATAAGTCCTGCTGAACAGCGTACTCTCCACTGTCGTAATGTTAAGAGTTTATCATTGAATATGTGTCTGATGAAATGATGTATGCCCACTGAGTATCAACTGAATGGACTATTTGGTATCTTCCGGGACTGGAAGGTGTTTTATAGAAAGCAGT
The DNA here is from genome assembly GCF_040206685.1 of Ascaphus truei. NCBI lineage: Eukaryota > Metazoa > Chordata > Amphibia > Anura > Ascaphidae > Ascaphus > Ascaphus truei. The sequence goes on along the minus strand of NC_134490.1, from coordinate 71,190,863 downwards.
GTTTTGTTAATGTGGCTGTAAATCTTCTAAAAAAATGTGTTTTGTTTGGTATGTGGAAAACGAACTAACAAAATAACTGAGATTAATAAATTAGGCAATAAGGTTTAAAATTGCACATGCTATAGTTCTAATCCAAGCCATGCATGAAATGAATAAAATAAAATCATGTCATATTTGTTTTCAGAGTGCCAGCTGATGATTCTTTTAGATCTGGTTCAGACAAATCGTAGTTTTTTAAGACAAACAAGGGTTGATGTACAAAAGAGGTAAGAGCAAAGAGAACAGGAAACTTGGGAATAATGTGGAGTTCATTTTACATTTAATAAAACTATACCAAAAAGGATCACTACACTTCATACAAATATATGATCACATATTTCCTGGAAAAATAACATTCAGTGTTATATCAAATGTATAACGCTTGAAGAAACTTGTGGGGTTTCAAAAGCTTTATACACTATAATTTGATCTAATATTGATAATTTAAAGGGTATCACAAGCTTTAATTAATCTATATCTCTTGGGAGGGGACAGGGGAAGGGGGGAGGTTAGCCAGGACAGTGTTCCAGACCTAGTGTGAGAAGGAACACTATACATTTAAATTCAGTACTTATCCAGTGGCAAAGTGTTTTACTGTATGCACCCAAAGTTATGCTTCATCCTTCAGAAACTCATTTTCAATTATACTTACACAGAACTACTTTTGTATCTCATAATAATGCTTTGTGGGGACCAATTGCATTTATTTTTCCTTTAGTGAAGCATGCTTGGCACTTGAAAGGCCAGTGGAAACAGCCCTCCTGTTAAGTGTTACAGGTGTTCGTTCTATAATGCTTAATCAGTGGCATACAACTCTGGAACAGAATGCCAAGAGACTCAACTTCTTGGCAGAAAGTAAGTAGATCTTCTGTAATACCAGCAGCTTTTTTTGCTATGACTGGCTAGCTCGAAAAACAACAAGGTTAAATCATTGTTTGAGGTGGCTCTCCTATTTCTCTTGATACCTTCATATTCTGTGCATGCAAACACCTCTATAATGCAGTGAATGAGCAATTCATTAAATACAATTGTATATTCTTTTAGTGACTAGGCGTACTTTTCTTAATGTGTAGATTTATTAGAACTTGGGAAGACAACTGGACAAACAATACATATTCAGCGAAAGATTGAAGCTGAACATATGTCCTCGAAGGGTAAGCATTATTATGTTTTCATGCTGCTTGTCTTCCACCACAGTTTTTGTAGCTTTACTCCGATGTTTAACAATTGAATCAGTTACAAATAAATATGACATTTGAATACCCATGTCACTGTTGTAGTATACATCAGGGGTGGGCAAATCCAGTCCTCAAGGCCCTCCAACAGGTCAAGTTTTCAGGATATCTCTGCTTCAATACAGGTAGCTTAATCAGTGGCTCAGTCAATGAGTCTTGAGGACTGGCGTTGGCCACCAGTGTCATAGATTAATTGATTTAACCCCTTTAATGATGGAGGTGACTGCAATACATCACAAGCTTGTCAAGTGGCGAGAGCAGATTACATTATCCAATAATTACGTTTTATCCAGCCTGCTATAATAATATATTATATATTATAGGCTAAAGCAGTAAAAATTCAGGGCATTATTGAAAACCCTGCCCTCTGATTGGATAATGCCCGGAATTTTAACCAATCAGTAATGCCCTGAATTTCAGCAGCTTGCAAAATGCAGTTTTCAATCTGTTTATTTCCAGCCAATCATCTTTCAGAACAGCTGAGACAGGGCAGGTGAATGCTTTGAATTAAGTAAAAACTCTGAGAAAGGGCAGGGGATTGGTCAAAAAGTATCAGCCACGGTTTGACTCCTCCCCCTCCCGAGCTGACTGAGATTTTCTGAGCAGATTCAGTTGAATTGGGGGAGGAGAGAGACTGCAAATAAGTAAGTGTGTGTGTGTGTGTGTGTGTGTGTGTGTGTGTGTGTGTGTGTGTGTGTGTGTGTGTGTGTGTGTGTGTGTGTGTGTGTGTGTGTGTGCGCTGCACAGCTGCTGTGTTGTGTGTAGAGCTGGGGGGAAGAGTGCAAAGTTTAGTAAGTGGCTGCATTTTTGATTGTTGCTGCAGTGTGTGTGTGTTGTACTGTATGTGTAGCAGCAGTTTGTGTGTGTGTGTGTGTGTGTGTGTGTGTGTGTGTATAGAGCTACTGTGTGTTTGTGTGTGTATAGAGCTCCAGTGTGTGTGTGTGTGTGTGTGTGTGTGTGTCAGTAGCAGTGTTTATGGGTGTAGCATGTGTGTGTAGCAGCAGAGTTTGTGTGTGTGTAGAGCTGCTGTGTGTGTAGAGGTGCTGTGTAGTGAGTGTAGAGGAGGTGCTGTGTTGTGTGTATAGAGCTCCAGTGTGTGTGTAGAGGCACTGTGTTGTGTGTGGTGTGCTGTTTTGTGTGTGTGTAGCAGCAGTTTGTGTGTGAGCTGCTGTTGTGTGTGTGTGTGTGCGTACACAGAGGGGGCGGCAGTGTGTGGATATAGATATCTGCAGTGTAAGCGTATATAGAAGTGGTTTCATGTATTTACCATTTTATTTTAATAAAAAAATCTATTTAACTATACAAAAGTGTCTATTATTTATTAAATAAGCCTACATTTAGCCTATAATAGTAATAATCCCCTCAGAACAGGGCATTACTGGCCAATAATGCCCTGGCTGGGTTAAAGTCCCTTGGCTTCGCCTCGGGCCTTCAACTTTTCCAACTAGCGCATTATTGGCCAGTAATGCCCTGTCCTTCAGGGATTATTACTTAAATCAATTGCTGATTCAGATCTCCCAGTTTCATTTTACTGCCTTGATCACAAGATGGCAAATAACTAAATATCACGTACTGTATACTGTAGCTCTCTCCGTTCCTTCTACAATATTTATGATTTCTATGATTTAAAAAGGACAATAAAAAAAGCTGCTATATAATGATTATTTCGTAATATCCTCTTATTAATGCAACTGAAAACAAATTATGTATGTTAAGGTGATGTTTTTAATGTACTAGTTATGCAATATTCAGGTTTATAAATTAGAATCATGTAAATTTGGCAAACGTTCTAAACAAACTAGTGTTTCGTTAAGAAATGTCTGTAAAACATAAAACGAAATCATGATGTAAAGTCAGACTGAACTAGTCATTTAAGGCAACATCTGACTTCTGCAGTGGAATACCAGGTAGTAATTAGAACAAAGTAGCATCATGGTTTAAGACAAATAGGTTTGCTAAGCTTTTCGAGTTTTACATTTTGTTTGTGAGATGGTGCTCTTGTGTTTTGCAGTGGGAGACCCCAATCACTCTGAGGACGCACATGAAGAAGTGTTTGTGAGCCCTTGCCATTCGAAGGTTTCTGCATGCAATCCATCATTTTTCAACTATGTACTATATGGTTTGCCTAACATGATTGTTATGTGACATGTTTTCTCATAATTGGCAATGACCAAATAAATCTTTAGTTATTATTCAACACTTGAGTCCCCATTCACATTACTCTTACAGTTTGTATTTTTAACTTTATAGTGAATCTTTTCATGTATTCTCAAAGGATCACTACACACAATTTATTTTATTAATACGAGCGTGTAAATTGAGCATGTAAGATCTGTACTTTTATTTTCAGGGTTTCAAGATGTGTTCCTAATAATGCAACAGTACCATTTATGGAATACTAATTGAAATAGAATGGAATGTTCTCAAGCCAAGTGTCTGCTGTGGCTGTTTAACCATAAGAAAAGTTGAAGTCACATACAGTATCACATTAATTTTAAAGAAACCCCATTTGTGTGTGGAGTGTAAATGTATTTGTCTGCTTTATCTCTGCTGAGGTAGTTAAAACCTGAAATATTTTATTTCCTATATGAATACCCACAATATATTAAAATAACTTTCACATTATCGGAAGTGAATAAATTATATTAAACATAACTCCTTTTAATTTCATATTGGACAATTGCCAAATGATTTGCTAATCCAGATTATTTTCTGCACAATTACATTAAAATCAACAAAAAGTTTGTAAAACACTATGTAAAACGTTGAGATGTTACTGCAAATTTGCAATTTATTTTGCATATACAAATATTTTTTCAGGACTAATGTTAGAAAATAATTGTTTTCTAACTGTTCTTTGTCTTGTGTTGTGTTTCTTTGTTTTAACACCGAGCCTGCAATAAATAGGGCATTTTCATTGTGTGAAATATAAATGGAGTAGAAACTAGAGAGAGCGATGGAAATAGGCAAAGGAGAAGGAAGAGTATGTTCTGTCCCAGGCTTACTGTGGCTAATAAGTTGAGACATTCAGTTTACTCAATTCCTTCTACATACAAAATGGAATCGTCTTTATTTCTGAAGTATGTATTATAAGAACAAACAAATAAAATGGGTTACAATGTTTTAGGGGGATAGATAAAAATAGGGAATAGGTAAGAAACAAAGCTCTCTCCCAAGGAGAGCAGTAGGGAGCACCTTAGCAGAGGCAGCAATCTCCAAAAGGAAGGAACTAAAACAAAGTACTAGAATGAAACACTTTAGACTGTACCAAGTGATAGGGAGCAAGGAATGGGCCAAACCTGACGGGTAGAGTGAGGGGGGTTGCTAAGGCAACAGACAGCAAACAGGAAGGGAACTGAACAGGAGACAGAACAGTATGAGTGTCTAGACGTACTGTAGTAGGATAGATGACGTTTCCCTCAATTGGCACAATGCAGTTTAATGAATAACCCCCAAAGTAGGCCAGACAGAGGATTACCAAACACTGTACCCCACAGAGAACCATTGTTTTGCCTTTGGGTCCCCTGTTTGTCACCAAAATACAAAACAATTGAAGAATAAGGATTTTTTTACGTAAGCGTATATATATCATTGCATTATTAATTTGGTGAAACTTTTTTCTGTGTCACTATCACTGTCACGATCTCTGATTCACTCTTTTTTTTTTCCCTTTTAGTCACACTGGGCTATATTTACTAAGCAGTGGTCAGTAAATTATGGACAAAATGGAGACAATGATCCCTGCCTAATTGTTCTCAGTACTGGTATACATAGAATAATGGGTCACTATAAAACATAATCTTTACTCGTGTATACACAATAAAATAAAGTCCCAAGATAGGTAACAATGGAAATACCTATCTGACAAGAACACGACTGGACATACACACATTAAACACACTCAATTAAAAAGAAAGCAGCTACTATATATCAATGGGGGTGACAGACATATTAAACACACACTATGAGGTGTCTAAAGCAAAAGAATATTGCAAGATGGACCCAATAGTGAAAGTGTAAAGAGTGGTCTGTGAAGGACCCAGTGTATCATCACCATATGTAGACTAAAAACAAAATAAGAGGGAGTAACGGTGTAACAGACAATTGGAATACCAAACAGTATGAGGAACCATATGGAAGGTCCTATAAAGTGACTGTAGCGATGGCCGCTGTAACAAAGTGTCAAGTGGTGTCAGTGTAACAAAAATATGTGAGTATCAATTAAAAAGTGAATCTGTGTAAAAAGTAGTGATCGTCCTAAGTGAAGGTAGTCACGGTAACTATAAAAATGGCCGCCGTAGTAGAGCTGTGACTCCGTAATAGGTGTGGAAAAAATAACTCAAAGCATGTATAAAGTTGGATTAGTAGGTGAGTGCTCTGAAAATATTTTAATTCTACTCAAGCCTGTATAATATTTAGCAAAGAGAGTAAACTCAATCCACGTAGGGGCCTATTCACAAAACAGTGATAAGTGGTGTAATGGTCGATCAATGCCATTATTGCGCGATACTGTCTGCTTTGCAATTCACTAAACAGTGATAACAGTGCAGTATCGTGCTATAATAATTGTTAATCCAAATACAAACGATATCTCCTAATACTGAAGTACCTCGTTAGTTTGCACTATTGCAACTGAATGAACAGTTGGGAGCGTGTGGCTAAGTTGCACCAGTTGCCAGTTGCCTGGAGTAGTCATCATTCATTGGTCAAAATACTGTCTGCGTTTAGATAGCTAGGCAACTAACAATAGCATTGTGAGGTCACGTGAGCTCATCAGGACATCATAATGCACTGAAGGTTGATGAGCTATAAATGCTGAAGCCAGGAGGAGTTATTATTGATCATCAGCATGGACCAAAGGAGGAGGAGAAGGGGTTAATAAGCATGGAGACTGCAGATGGGATTCTCAGGAACAAACCAGGGAGGGGGGGAAGCTGACAGGGCCAGCAGGGGGAGGAGGTATGTGCAGAAGGAATCAGAAGTTGGATGCAGACAGTGGGGGGTGGGGTATTGGGGCAGAGCGTGATGGAGAGAGAGAAAGATACATGGTAAATTTAGCAAGATTTATATATTTTATTAATGTTATTATAAATGTTTTTTTCCTCTGGCCAGCACAATAACTATGTAATATTACATTTAGTGCCACATAGAATGCTAACATATTTAAAATACAGGCAACTGACAACAGCATTCTCCTTAAAAGCCGCAATTTCTCTCATAAACAAATAGGTTTCTTTTTGGAGTCAGCCATCTTCCTCCACACACAGTTCACCCCCACCCCCTTCACACACAGCCCCCATTCAAATACCCATGCATATTCCAGCCCCCTACACACACTCCTTTACACCATGTACACCGTGTAAAGACATTAAGCACTGTGCATCTATGAGGATCTAATAGAATCAAATACAGGATATTTGGTAGCTTGTGAAGGGATTAGCTCCAAATTAGAGGTCCATTTGAGAGCATAACTGACTACGATAGCTGATAAGACTTAACCTTTATTGGTCTAATAAAATAAGTCAAACTAATTCAAATAATTCCGTATTCAGAGGCGAGAGTGGTGCGAGTTTCTCAGTTTTATTGTTTTATTCTAAACCACACTGATTGGCTATCACTGGAACCCAAGTTCTTGCCCTCATCTGATACTCTGTTCCCATTGGTACAGTAAGTATTAAGTCCAGTGTTGCTTCCTTGAGAGTGGGCTCTCTCCCCTAATACTTGAGATGAGGAATTCAGGATGTCCCGGCTTCTGGCTGAACCTGCAAAGGACACATGCCAGCCCACACCCGTCAGATTAAAGTCTCCCATAATGATTACCTCTCCTTTAATTGCCATTTTAGTGATGTCTTCTATTAACACCCTATCCAATTCCTCTTTTTTTGTCCTGGAGGTCTATAGCCCACCCCAGTACGAATGACAACCTTTTCAGCAGTTTCTAGGGTTACCTCAATTGCCTGCCTTTTCTACAGAATGGAATTGATTTTCAACCGAGGAGAAATATATTAAGATTTCCTTTCAAGAGAATATGCATGTACTCTCCTTTCATCTGGAGTTTTCTACATTTAAATGTACAATTTCATATTACAAAAATCCAACTGTTAATTGGACTCAGGAGCCATTCTTGATGACTGTAATAATAATGTAAGTTAAAGTAAAATAATAACCCATGCACTATAACTGTCAGATTTAATTGTAAAACATGTTCTTTCAATTTGGTTTCATACCTCATAAAGTTAGTGTGTCCCAAAAAATTGAAAAGCTTTCTGCCTAATTATTAACTTTTAAAAGTCCTTTAAGAATGAAATATATATTTTTAAATTTACATTTATGGATTCGCACTAATGTGAAAATAAAGTATACAGTTAAATGGGTAATTATTTAATCATATGCTTTAATCTGAGCCCGAGAGGCCCATACTTCCGAAGTGATAATATTCGATAGGACGCCTTCCTGCGCCAGATGGTATCTGATAGAATAACACCGCTATATGGTGTGGTGGGTTTGGGATCTGAGCTTGCAGGGATAGTGTGTGTTTGTAGCATCTGGAATGGTATAGATTTGTGATGCACTTTAATAAAGTGACACAATTGCAGTATAAAAAGTTTAATAATAATGTTAAATCTGAAATGTTTTCCTATTCATAGAAATTTTTTTTTTACCACTTCTAACAGTGGTTTTGCAGTGTCATCTTTAACCCACTATTGTATCATTCTCTAATATCAATTAGTAATCAGTAGGAAGTGAAAACTCATGATGAACACAGTATGCATTGTACTGTGTTAATTACAAGCATACCCTGCATTAACATACGTAATGGGTCCAGAGCATGTATGTAAAGCGAAAATGTACTTAAAGTGAAGCACTACCTTTTCCCCACTTATCGATGCATGTACTGTACTGCAATCATCATATACGTTCATAACTGATGTAAATAACGCATTTGTAACAGACTCTATAGTCTCCCCGCTTGCGCACAGCTTCGGTAAAGGTAGGGAGCCGGTATTGCTGTTCAGGACATGCTGACAGGCGCATGCGTGAGCTGCCGTTTGCCTATTGGGTGATATGTCCTTACTCGCGCGTGTACTTAAAGTGAGTGTCCTTAAACCGGGGTATGCCTTTACTGTATCTTTTGGGCAGAGCTTTCAGTCCTTAAAATGGAATATAATGTCTGTTCCTGATCCCTTCATGTTGGGTACATATCTCTTAACAGGAAAGAAAACTGCCTCTTCAAAGGAGCAAGTGAAAAAATTGTGACAGGTACCAGTACAAGCTTTCAAAGGTTCTGAATTAAACATTCATTTCCAAAAAGGGACTTTTTTTTAAATAATGTAGTACGTTGAGGAGATATAAATATATAGCTTTTGAGTTTAAAATCTTCTTGGAAATAAAAGTAGAATCCATTCTTTACTGCCATAGATATCACCCAACATACCAAATACTTTAAAATATTATACTGTAATATGATTGCTTTTTGGTAGGCTAATACATGTAATACACAAATGCACGTCCTAAGGTGTGCCCAATATAGTTTATACAAACGTCTAGACTCTAGATATCTATCATACATCCTGATTGCTTAATGATAACTTTTTACACTGATGTACATTGCAGATACGTTTATAATTATGATTAACTTATAAGGATACTCATTTGGCATATAAAATGTAGAATATAGAAGTGAAGTTCTCACAGGAGTTCTATTCAACCATGGCAACATAGGAAAATTGTATGCGAAATATTTCACTAATCATGAAAAATTAATATATGAAAAAACTCAAAGTGCATTTTTAGGTTTCAAATATGTTCTACTGGTCCAGACACTTTATTTGCTTTCATGTATACCCACAAGGATTAAAATACATGTATGGTGTTCCTTGTGTTATTAAAAGGCAGCTTATATTGTGCAATCGAAAAAATTAATGGTTTTCTAGGTGCGTTCACTATTTCTTGGTTTAAAAATAAATTTTCAAAAGAAAAATATACAAACAATGTCTTAATTTGTAGAAGTAAAATCATAGCAATTGTGAGTAATCTCAAAATATATTCAAGAAAATATACATTTTTTGCAGAGGGTTTAAATCCCGGCTTCACTAAGCTGCGATGCTGGATATCACCCCGATCCAACGGTAATTGTTATTCAAGTCATTGCCAGTTTAATCCAGATCAGGGTGTAATACCCTGCATCATGGCTTAATGAAAACCGCCTATGGCCGCGCTTATAGTGCCAGTAGCGAAAGTAATACTTTAACTTTCAGCTACGTCGCTGGTGACACGGTGATTGATTGGTTCAGAGGCTGTCACATGTGGCGACAGCCTCTGAAAAATCAAATTTAACTCGCTACCAATTTTCCAGATGCTCCATCGCGCTAACTATATGCGCTGGCGACGGAGGCAATTGTTGTTTTCGGTCGCCGTCGCGGGTACTATAAGTGCAGCCTAAGGCTCAGATTCACAGAGCTCCGGTATTGACTTTGCGAGGCATTCATTTAAGTTAAACACATTGTTATGCGCTAACGATATCTTCAAAGCTCACTAATGTGAGTGCTGTTTTCAGCCGTAATGGGCCCTTACATTAGTATAACGGACGCTCATGGTAATGATATGGAAAGAGGGATTTAACAATGCGTTACTTAGGTCAGGGGTGCTCAACTCCAGTCCTCAAGCCCCCCCTCAGCAGTAATTATAGGTTTGTCACAGTAGATTATTACATTGCAGAATTATTTGATAATCTAAGAAATATTCTTTGGAATTAGTGATGGCGTGATGACCTCATTAACTGCAAAGTTACAAAATCGTGTTTAGCAAAGAAGATGCACATTACAAAGTGCTTGAGACAGAGCAGGAATATATGGTCCAAATGCTGACATAAAATGTTTCCTGATAAAGGACAGTCACTAGGGGGGCTGAAAAAAGTAATTTGTAAAACAATGTATCGTTCAGGAGTGGGAGCAGCTGGTTCAACGCATTATTGATGATGCAATCAGACAGCGGCATTCTCGTCTTCGTGCGTTTCACCAAGAGGAGGACATTTTGAACACGCACTTTAAACCATACTTTGAACTCAAACTTTATAGTAATCTTAGTGTTTCAGATTTAGATTACAAAAGTTTAACACATTTACGAGCTATAAAGGAAAAACTTTTGTTTCTCATTTAAGGAACATGAACCTACTGCTGCATAACTGGTACTTGTTGTCAATCAATTTAGTTATCTGTGCTTCTTATATAGTGTTAATCTACACAACAGACCTACAATTGTGCAAATTCTCACGGGGATTGAGTGAGAAATATATGATATGATGGTACATGAAAGTGGTCCTTTTTTTCCTGAACACAATGCACAGTACATACAGTATGTGTGTTAGGCCCAGAACCTCCAACCTCTGCTGCTTAGGGCAGCTGATCTGACAGAGCCAGATCAGCACCTGGACAGTTCCATGGCCTCAGTGTGCTCTTGGTGCTGCTTCACACAGCTGTTCTGGATCAGGCCCCTGGCTTGCTATTTAAACCTGTGCCAGATCAAAGTGTCTTTGAGTCGAGTCGGGTCCTGAGTTATACATCTGACCTGCCTATTGCCCTATGGACCTGAATTCCACACGCCCTGGCCCTGGTTTGTCTGCTGCCTGCCTTGTCCCCGACCTGCTTGATTACGCTTGCTCTCTGTCTGTCTTGGCCACAGCCTGCTTGAGTACGCTTAGGCTGAGTCCATAGAGACTGCAGCCGTGTGGAGGCGCACGGAAGCTGAGGGAAAGTGGGTGCTTTCCCTGGCCTTAGAGCGCACGTCGTCCGGGGGCGTGTCTTTGGGCGGGCCAGTGACGTCACGGAGCTGGTTCGTCCTCATTGGGCGAACCGCTCACGTGACCGGCCCTGCGCTCCCCTCAGTACCAAAACTTAATTTGAAATGTCGCCTGTGGAAATGTGTGAAAGCGCCCCCTAAAGCTGCCCTCATAAAGGGTGCTGGGGGTAAGTCCGCTGCCTCAGCGCGGGTCAGCGGCTAAGCTCTGACGATGCCCGCGGCCTAACTCTCTGCCTGCCTTGGACCCAGCCTGCTTGACTACGCTTGCTTTCTACCTGCCCTGACCCCAGCCTGCCTAACTAACTGCCTGCCTACTCCAGTCATTGGGATTTTCCCTCTGCCTTGAGCCCATCAACACTGCTTTCTAACAACATGCCAAAATATGCCAATTCCAATACATCTCACCACGTTCAAAAACTGTAACAAATTCACAACGAATTTGTGAAATATATCGGCAAAAGTATAAAATATAAAAGTTTTATCCTTGGCAAAAAAAAAACCTTGGTGAAGTAACCTTACATCTTTGGTTCTGACCCCTAAATCTTCTCCAGACACTATCTCATTATTCCATCAATTCCACGTCTTTAGCAGACGCGTACTGGAGTAATAATGTTTATTGCTAAATCACTTTCAAGCTTTATAATATCAATAAGGGTAAAATATACAGTGCTGTGTAAGAAAGCATACATATATAATTTATACCAGTGATTCCCAACAGGTGGTTCGGGAACACCTCTGGGTTCGTGAGGTGTCTACAAGGAGTTTGCCAAAAAAAAAGTAATGGTGGATCCCATGCATTTTTGGGTGTTCTTGAGCCCATGTGGGGACGGCACACTTAGTAAGTTCCAAAACGACACCTTAGCATATGTGGTATAGCTTTCAATTACAGTAGGAGCTTACCAAAGTCATTCCCTACAATGCTTTGCATTCAGAGTTGCAAGGCAGTGTGGGGCGTGACTTTGGAAGCTCCTGCAGTAATCGACAGCTGCACCACCCATGCTGTCTGCACACACTGCAGTTTGGGGCCTTAAGTGTGTGTTCCCTCCATGAGCTTAGGACACTACACAGCCTGGGATCGGTCACACCTGTTCTGTAGCGATAGTCCGATTAGTAGGTAATGAGATTCGTTATTTAGGGTTTCACAGAACAAATATTTTTTAGCAGGGGTGCACAATGTAAAAAAGGTTGGGTACCACTTATCTACACTAATATAGCACAATAAAATACATTCTATCATCAATGACATTTGAAGGTCACTTTACAGAGGCTCTGGTGGATCTGCATTCTCGGTACAAGACAAATTAAAAAATGTATTCATGCAATGGTAATATTTTAAAATATATGTTTATTCCAAATATAGGACAATTATCTTGGTACAGAAAGTTGGAAAAGTTCAGAATGCCAGAGAAGGCTGTTAGCGCTTCACAAACAGTGGGGGTTATACATCAAACTGTGATAGTGCTAATTGGGACACCATTGCACAGAACCTCCCATTGACTTCAGTAGGAATTTCCGTGAGATAGTACCCCAATCGGAACAATTGCAGTTTATTGTATAACCCCCATTGTTGGTATGTGCCTCTAAGGGGGATAATACACTCCAAAGTTGCTGACTGTGGTATATTGAATTACCCCCAAAACCTCTTACCAATTGCACAATATAGTGTATACGTACTGAATGTAGTATTATTTGTGTAGGAATAGTATATGAAATAAATATAATATGCTAATGATGTTAGATCATTAAATAAATAAATTAGAAGTCCATAACTGCAGTTTAAGGTGTGAAAAGGAACAATTGACCCTCTAGCACAGTTCTTTATTAACTCCTTAGTATCTATCAAAACCACTATGTTTTTTTTTTGTTTTTTAAAGGACGCACATTATGAATGATTGAATGATATTTTACTGGCCTATGAAACCAAACATGAAATGTAATACACATTTTATCTCATGCCAACTAAAACTACAGTATGGTTATTTATTTTAACAGTTCGAAGGGCTCAATATTCTTCTGTTGTGTGAACTTTAACATGTAGAAACTGGCTTTTCCCCCTATGTTTGGAAATGAGCCAAAATCTTTTGATCCACAACAATGAAGATGGTTAAAAAGGTATTGCATAAAATAAAGCCTTGTGAGTTCAAGGTACAGTTATGCACTTACTGAGGTAACTATTTCCCATATACGGTTGTCTTTATTGGTGCACAAATAACACAACGGAAACATGGCATGGTGAGATATACAAAAATATATAGCAGCAGGTGTTTGTTATTTCCAGATAATGCATAGCCTAACTTTTATATAAAACACGTTTCTGTTAAGTATTTGTACAATAGCTTCTAGCATTTTACAATGCGAATGACAAATAAGCAAAGCTTAATATCGATGTAGAGGAAAATTACGGGTTTATACCGAGTTAGCTTTCATCACTTAATTACAGTGCTTTACATCCGTTTGCTGTGTGCCAATTAGGATACTGTTTCCTCAAGAACAAAATGAAATGGTGGCTTACATTGGGCAAACTTTGTTGTCAGATATTGGCAGCCGAACAAAAGAATTGCAACTGCTCTGTTCCTCTTCACTCCTCCGATTGTTAGTGTTTGAAGTGGTTATGTGTCCTGCTATAGCGAGCATTTCACCTCCGTGATCGTCCCGGTTTAGCGCCGCCCTCTCTGATGTTGGGTTGATGTTAGACTCCTTACCCTCTTTCTCATTGCAGTGAAACATCTGCAGCAAACACCTCCTGAACTGCATTGAAAAATAAAGACAACAAGTTTCACATTTACATGTTTACAAATCAGTTAAACAATTCACTGTTGGAGGCGCATGCGCGAGGCTGAGGTGGATGGCAGCATAAACTGAATGCTCCGTCCCCCACCTCTTAAAAAGCAATAAAAAAGCTAAAGTCAGGAAAAGATATACAATCACAGTGGCAACCCCAGTGATGGCCCCGACGAACCCCAAAAAGAAAAAGGAGGGGGATCTAAGAAAATATCTGGGCCGACCTGCCTCAAGGAGCGCCGTGGCAGAAATGGCGTCGGAATCGGCAGCAGGCTCCGAATCAGAACGGGAGGATGACCCCCATAGAGAGCCAGCACAACTGCCGGTACGCCGGTGTGATTTTGACTGGCTCTATCAAGATATGAAGGCACTAATCCACCTGGAAATGCAGAATCTGAAAAAGGAGGTGCATGGCCTGTGAGAGCGAACAGGTGACAAAATGGTGACCACAGCGAAACAATTAAAAAAGACTGACATACGAGCAGCATACATGCAGGCACAAATAAATGAGCTTACGGACCGGCAGGAGGACGCGGAAAACAGGGATCGCCGCAACAATATCAGAGTCCGCGGCATCCCTGAGGCCGTCACAGACTTAGAGGGATTTATGACCAGGTGGCTCGAATCGCTGCTCCCGGAGCTGCCCGCAGCTGAACTGAAGATGGACCGGTGCCACAGGGCCCTCAGAAGCCGCCACGCAGCAACAGAGCAGCCGCGCCATGTGATCGCTAGGCTGCACCATTTTAAAACGAGAGATGCGGTTTTCAATAAAACGAAGGCAGAGGGCTCCTGTCGGTTCGAAGGAACGTCTATGCAACTGTTCCAGGACCTCTCTCCGGTGACCCTTGCCAGACGGCGCAAGCTACAACTGATTACCAAGGTGCTACGGGACAGAGAAATCCGCTATAGATGGACCTTCCCGTTTGGCCTACTGGTAATAAAAAACGGGAAAGCAATCTCTATGAAAGAAATAGAAGAAGGCGAGGATTTCCTGAACAAACTAGGGGTGAAAGAAGGCCTGCGAGATGCCCCAGGAACAGCCAGCCAGAGGAACCAGAGTGGAGGACAGCGGGCCCATCCGAACCCAACCGGTACCCGGAGGATCCAGATGGGATCTGATCTGTTCCCTACTCCAGTGCACACGCACGGATAATAAAGTTGTTGAGGTAAAGTTTGCTCAGTTCTGGACTTTGCGATTGACCTGCCCATGACAATCCCCCCCGCACCAAAATCCCCCGCAGCCCCAGGTTCCGAGTTCCCACTTTGAACCCAAGCATGAGCCGCATATCAAAGGTCCACTCGATAAACCTGAAAAGGCAGTGTCAGACCAAAACAAAAATCACCAACATGTAGTTCCTACCTGAAGAAGCAGTGGCGGCCGGCGGTGAAACGCAGGATGGCCAAGATGGCGATGCAGCTCCAGTCAGACCGCATGGCTTCTTCCTGGAAGCAGAGTCTACCTTGGCGGGAGAACTGGTAAGGAGATGTCCTCCTCCGCGGGCTTAACACAGGAAAATGGCGGCCGCCGGAAGGACGTCACAGGAAGCCAAGCGGCCGCCATCTTGTAGGAGAAAAGCTGCGCCAGCATGAAACGTCATCCGGCGGCGACGAGAAGAGCCGAGATCCCACAAGAGGTGGGAAACAAACCTGGAGGCACCCGGACATGAGCCGAAAGCCCGAGCGGCAGGCAGGGGAGACACTGGAGGTCCTGGCCGAATCTCACAGACCGGGACCTGTTTAGACATACCACACTATATTTATTTTTCCTTTGCATATATTTATGGTGACACCTGCGCTCCCCACAAGCTTCTCTTCAACATTGAAGAAAGGAGAAAACTGGAACTTCTCCAAAGAGGGTTGAGCAGCAAAGTTTGCCATTATTATCATATTTGAGCACACATATATATCACATATCTTTATTAATTGATTTATTTATTTATTTTCACCTTCATTAGTAGCGCCTCACAATTTCTGTTTTGCACTTGACAATGCTCTCCGGTCTGCAAAACCCCCTCGATGAAGGTGCGTGAGTCGGGGTGGATTGCATCTTTAATCTCCCGGATCAAACGACGAGGGACATGGGCAGTAAGCATACCCATACGGGGCGCAAGCACCTCTGTGCCTACCCAGTCTCGCCGCTCATAGTCCAGGAGATCCCCGACTCTGGTCACTTGCGCCAGGATTAGCCGGCGGCAAATAGAGGGTGAATCCAACATCCGAGCCCCCACTGCCGGATTATACAGCAGGGGCTCGGAGAGGAAATCAACCCCCACCGCCTGTTCATTCCTGGTCACGGAGACCAGTTTCCAGGCCTTTAATATGTCCCGGTAGTATGCCGGCAGCTCCGAGAGGTTTCTTCCTAAACCCTCGGGCCTGATGATAAACAGTTGCCGGTCATACCTCATACTGCGCAGCTGGCGAAAAAAACTGGTCGCCAGCTGGCACCACTGCGGAGACGGATCCGTGAATAGGTATCTCTGCAGGTATTGGAGGCGGAAAGTGTGTAACTGGGAGCGGACACACACCACTCCCTGTCCACCCTCCTCCAAAGGAAGGCACGCAACCCCCACAGAGACCCAATGCTTCCCTATCCAGAGAAAATCCATCAATCTCCTCTGGATTTTGTTGATAAATTCGGGGGGCGGACCCATGGCTATCAGCCGGTGCCAAAGCTGACTGGCCACCAGCTGGTTGATCACCAGGGTTCTTCCCCTAAGGGAAAGCATTCTCGACAGATACACCCATGACCCCAGATGAGCAATGACTCGTTCTTCAAGTTCACTGAAGTTTTCTGGGGCTGGGTCCTCCGCAGCAGACAGGTAGACTCCCAGATATTTGAGAGTATCGCTCCCCCACGAGATATTACGAAACGCAGGGGGCAAAGAGTCCACCTGTAAGGGACCCACCAAAATGCCGGAGCACTTGGACCAGTTGATCCGAGCAGAAGAGGCCGCGGTGTAGACCTCTTGGCACGCTTGTGCCCGCTCCAGATCATCTAGGTCCTGGGCCACGAGGAGCACGTCATCGGCATAAGCCGACAGGACTACCCGCATGCTGGGCTCCCGCAGCACCAGCCCGGTGAGCCTCCTCCTCAGTAGGCAGAGGAAGGGCTCGATGGCCAGCGCGTATAGTTGCCCAGACAGGGGACACCCCTGACGAACTCCCCGACCAAACACAAAAGGTGCCGTCAGGGACCAATTAATTTTTACCAGACACTCTGCAGAGGCGTACAGCATCCGGAGAAAGCCCACAAATTGTGGGCCAAAGCCAAACTGCCGCAGGGTCTGCATGAGGTAACGGTGATCCACCCTGTCAAACGCCTTCTCCTGATCTAGGGATAGGAGGGCGAGTGACAGACCAGTCCTCTGCGCGTGGTGTAGCAGGTCCCGGACCAGAAAAATGTTGTCATGAATGCTCCGGCCCGGGACAGTATAGGACTGGTCGGGGTGAATCACCTCTACCAGCACGGACTTGAGCCTCAGTGAGAGCGCTTTGGCTACGATCTTATAATCCGTGCTGAGCAGTGAGACCGGTCGCCAGTTAGAGATCTGGCGGAGATCCCCCTTCTTCGGCAGCAGAGACAGTTTTGCCCGCCGACATGAAAGGGGCATCTCACCAGTCTCCAGGGCTTCGGCCAGGACCTCGGTGAAATCAGGTCCCAGCATCTCCCAAAAAAACCGGAAGAACTCCACAGTCAGCCCGTCTATCCCCGGCGCTTTTCCGTGGGAAATGAGATTAAGAGCTTCAGAGAGCTCGGCCAGAGTCAAAGGTAACTCAAGCCGCTCTCTTCCACCCTCGCCAACCGTGGGAAGCCCCTCCCATAAGACCCTGCACGCATCCGGCTGGATGGACTCCGGAGAGAAAAGATCTACGTAAAACCTCCGGGTTCTGTCCCGGATGCTCTCCGGGTCAGTCAGAGGGGTATCGTCCTCTGCTAGCAAGCAGGTGATATGTTTACGGTTTCCCCTCTTTTTCTCCAGCGCGTAGAAGAGGTGCAACCCGCGACCCTCTTCCCGAAGGAAGTGGATGCGGGATCGCACATACGCCCCCCGAGCTCTCCGATCTTCCAAGTCCCGGAGAGCGCACTTCCTCTCCACGTACGCACACTGCAGGAATTGGTCTCCTGCCACAGACAGCCGCCTCTCGAGATCGAGCACCTCTTCCCTAAGGGTCTCGATCTCAGCATCGCGCCGCCTGCTGGCATCTTTAGTGTGCTCTTGACAAACAAGGCACAGATGAACCTTGCCCACGTTCCACCACTGCTCTAACGTGGCAAAGTCTGACCTGCAACCTCTCCAGGCCATCCAAAAGTCTCGGACCGACGTCGCAAACCCCTTGTCCTCCAACAACGTATTGTTGAAATGCCAATAGGCGGCCGAGGGCGCTGCTGGTATTAGCGCCACCGTCACGGACACACAATTGTGGTCCAAAAATGGCGCTAGCCTAATGGTACTGGACTGAGCTCGCGACAGGATGTGGCTGGATATGTACAGCCTATCGATCCGGGACCAGGATATCCGTCCACCTCTAAACACTCTAACATAGGTGAACTCAGTGGATACCCCGGGATGTTGTTCTCGCCAGACGTCTACCAAGGAGTAGCGGGTGATGACCTCCCGCAAGGCCGACGCAGAACTCGGGTGTGGCTCAGGACCATTCCGGTCCCTCAGAGCCTCGAGGGTGCAGTTAAAATCACCCCCGAGCACCACGTGTTCATCTGCGTCGACTGTCTCCAGGTATTCGGACAATCTGATGAAGAACTGCCTTCTCAGGGGTCCGGTGGCAGGAGCATACACGTTCAAGAAATTAAATTAGTCCTCGTGCCGGAACCTGAGATGCAACAGGCGACCTGGAACAACAGTTTTGGCAAACAGCAGCTCAGGTTGAAAGGATTCGAAGAACAGGGTCACCACCCCACAAGATGTCGAAGTGAGGTGGCTGAAAAAGACCTTGCCTCGCCACTCCAGATGCCAGCTGGCTTCAGCCTCTGGAGTGGTATGGGTTTCCTGCAGGAATCTCACAGAATACTTTCCCTTTTGTAAAAAGGAGAGTACCTGGAACCTGCGAAACCCGTCCTTACATCCATTTACGTTTAGCGTACCGATGCTCAAAGCCATTGGTAATCAAGAGTCTTGCTTCCCATAGGCGCTCAGGGTACTATACCCCGAGAAGCCTTTACGTGCTCTCGCAACACTTTGTTAAACTTTAGGACCCGAACATGTTCGATAGTCCCGGAAAGTTTGGCCTTGTGGTTAGCCTTGATATATACTCTGAGAGAGTGGAGAATGACCGAAGCATCCTTCCACCTCTCAAGGGCCAACTGCACCTTTGTATGTCCGTGTCTACAGAGGGTATCATCCAGGAAACTATCTAGCTCCCGGGCAGGGATAACGGGGATCGAGGAGTCCACCGACTCCATGGTGCCAGAGGACTCCCCTCTGAGCCCCAACTCCCCAGGCTCCTCTTGGCTGGAAAATTCAAGACCCCCGTCCTTCTCTACGGGGGCCTCTCTCAGCCCTAGATTGGATCCCCTCCTCGGTGTTTCCACAAGGGGGTCCACTGTGCTCTCCACCTCCATCCCCGAGTCAGGATGTTCAGGGGCAGCTGGTGGCGACATGGCAGAGGCAGTGGTCTCCCGAGAGTCCTCGGGGGCCACAGAAGCACACAATGCGCTACTAGTTTCCTCAAGCAGATGAATGGCATGCCACGGGTGTTCGCATCACCTGCGGGAGGGCACCCACCAACCGCAGGAAGGCCCTCATCATCCACGGGAGGGCCCCCACCATCCGCGGGAGGGCTCTCACCACCCGCGGGAGGGCCTTCACCATCCGCGGGAGGGCCCTCCCCATCCGCGGGAGGGCCCTCACCATCCGCGGGAGGGCACTCACCAACCGTGGGAGGGCACTCACTAGCAAGGACCTCAAAGGGAGGGTCTATCCCAGCATTCACTCCCAATGAAGTGCCTGCCCAAAACTCCGCACTAAGAGGGTTCAGGTCAGACAACTCCCAGATGTAATCGGAAGTGCTCACCAAAACACCCTCCAAACCCCCACCCACGGGGGTCAGCCCTAACCCATCTCCTTCCTCTGGTGACGCAAACCAGGGCCTTTTATCCCTATGTGCGTCACCCAAAGGTGGTACAACCAGAAGGGGATCCCGGTCGACCCCCGGGTCTCCGAAGACAGGTATCTTTTTTGTGTCCGGTGGGGTAAATTCACCGAAACACAAGTCTCCGGGGGATGCTCTCCAACCCAGAGGGGCGTTGGGAGGCTCCCCAATGTCTATCTCTAGGGGTAAGGCCTCATGCTGTTGAGCACTTTGGCCTTCCACACCAGAGATGTCGGGTACCTCCTCTTGCATTCCCTCCAGATCTTCGAGGGGGGGGGGGCTGTTCATTTATGGGATCTGGCTCACACTGATTAATCTCAACCAGTGGGCCGGATGGAGCCACCTCGTGCGGAAACGATGTTGCGTTCCCTTTTGAAGACATCCGCGGGATTGATTCCCCAGGAGAGGGTGCCGCTGCCTCCCCAGCAGGAGCTTCCTCCTGCTCCCCCACACCCTGTACGGTGCTTACAATGGGGGTAAGCTGTTCTTTGGGGGGGACAGCAACAACAGAGGGTGACTGTTGTGGGGTGGCTTTTACATTCTCTCTCTGATCTTTAGGGAGAGGTGCAGATGTCACCGCCCGAGATGGGGCAGCGACATCTTCTGCGGTCCCAGGGGGGACCTGGGCCCTCGAGGGCTTTACCTTCTCCCTCTGTTCTTTTGGGAGAGGTGCAGACGTCACCGCCCAAGATGGGGCAGCGACATCTCCTACGGTCCCAGGGGGGACCTGGGCTCTCGAGGGCCCTGCTGTGGTAGGCACAGCGGTACTGGGTGTCTTGGCAGAGGGAGGGGCGGGTGCAGGAGCTGAGGTGGGATTCCTGTTCCCTTTGGGGCAACTCCTACGAGTGTGCCCCAGCTCCTTGCACAGAACCAATTAACCTCACTGCAAAGGGAGGGGGAAAAAAGACAGCTTTTAAACCCTGCTGTAGTTTTTCTCATTTTCCCCTTATTACTCTCTCTCTGTTGCAATAAGCCACACAATTTATATGTCTTTAAAGAAAAGACACAGAGCTCTTAATTGCAGGTAAGAAAAGAGGAATCAGACTTAAGAAATAAATTGAAAATAGAAGTAAAACAACCAGGGGTGTGTGAGGGGAGAGGAGTTGAAAGCTACAGTACCAGCCAGCCAAAATGCAGCTTTTGCTGGGTTGAAAACCCACTGCAGTCCCTGGGTGAAAAAACAAAAATGGTTTTTAAACCCCAAAAAAACAACCTTTAAACCTCTACAAATCACACAGTCCCCCACAGTTTCACTCCAAAATATAACAATAGGAAATAAAGTGAAATTAGAAGTAAAACAACCAGTGTTTGGGGAGGGGAGAGGGGTTGAAAGCTACAGTTTCCAGCCATAATATATATATGTATTGAGGGAGTTGTGGTCTTTTTAATAGTGAGTGAGACGGAGGGGAGAGTAATACATGTGAAGAGGGTGGTAAACAGAGGGGGCTCATGAGGTGTGAAATGGGGGGGGGCAGCGGGGGGAGGGGCGGTTCGCAATACTTCTGGGTGGGTGGGGGTGGACATAACTAGTCCTGGGCCCCGGGACATCTGTCAGCGGCATTGCCTGTGTTTGAGGAGGTACAGTAGATAAACAGCTTTGGAATAGTAAAAAAAAAAATCTCTACATTTTTATTTGACGAGTTCCTAAATATAAATTAGGATGGATAATTCACCTATCTCTGTTATTTTTGACTATGTTTGGATTTAATCTGTAAAGTGGCTGTTTGCACCAATTTGCCAAGGACCAAAAACATTAATGGACTTTAATGGGAGTTGCCTGAGCTTATAGAGTAAGCCCCTTAGTCTGATCCATTAGTAGTTTGTGCATCAAAGCCTTATATAAGAGTGAGATTTTACAACAATGCTCTTATTTACAATCATGCACAGAATCCCAACTGTATGCAGTTTAAGCAGAATTATGTTTGGGAGAGTATAAGAATCGCAGAGCAATGTAAATCTTTATTGAAGCTACTGCATTAAAAAATATTTTGAACCATATTTATAAAGAAATCGAGGTGATCAATATTAATATATACCAAACACATTCAATCCTATACCTATTTCTATTTGTACCCTACCTTGATTGTATTATTGGAATGTTCAAACTGTAATTCTGCTGCATTTCAAATCGATACAGTCTTATAGCTAAAATGTCATACTGTACCTGTTTGTTCATAAAGACATAGATAACAGGATTATACATTGAAGCAGTTTTTGCAAAGAAAGCAGGAATTGCTGCCAGGCGTGGATCCAGTTCCACTGAAGGACATGTAGTGGCAAGTATTGAAAAAGTGGCATAGGGAGACCAGCAGATGAGAAACGCAACAATCATGATAACAACCATTCGAGTGACTTCCTTTTCAGGTTTTCTTGTCGATCCCGATCTTCCATGAGTATCCGACACCTAAGTAAAGGGAAAGAAACCATTAATTAAAAAAAGCAGCGCGAAGAACATATATATATATATTTTTACTTAAGATATACGATTTTCTTGTAGTCTCGTCATGGTCATGAAGGACCATTATGGGTAGGTCATTCCCAGTTGAAGGTTGGACACAATCATCTGATTAAAAGCAGGTGTGTATAAATGAGACTTCCTTTCTCCTATTCCTTCACTTGAATGTTTAGCCAAACTGTATAATTATTTTAGGAGGGAGAAAGGGAAAAAAGAAAGACTACTACTACTCTGGGCAGGAACCCAAGATTCCTTGGAGAGACACTACATTTTCTTTCAATCGTAAGTAAAACAATTTGTTTTCTCTTGTGTCTCCATGACAGTGAACCCCCCATGGGGAGGTCCCAAAGCAGTTCCAAAACAGAATAGGGAGGGAGATTATTGTATGATTGCGTACAGGACATAACGTCCAAAACTTGTTTCAGCTAAAGCGAGAAGATCTAATTGATGTTTGGGGAACATGTGTAAGGAGTAGCACGTGACCGAAATGGAATATTTGGCCGTGGTTGTTTTGCCGTGACCCACCTCGCTGGTGCAGCCGATTCGCTACTGGAATCCCGACTGCTTCTAAGGTAAGTTTTATTACTGTTTAGGGTATTTTAAGCTCTAGTAATTTGAGCTGTTACTGGGTTTTAGCAGAACTATGACGTGGGCAATAGGGAACTTTTGGCTGTCAAGTTGGCCCTTCAGGAATGGAGGCATCTTCTGGAGGGGTCAAAAGAGCCGTGCACGATTCTCACGGACCATAAAAATCTTTTATACATCGAGAGTGCCCGCCGCTTAGGCCCCCGCCAAGCTCGCTGGTCGTTTTGTCCAGGTTTAATTTTATTTTGTCCTACATTCCCGGCACCAAGAACGTCAAGGTGGATGCCCTCTCTAGACAATATTCTTCTGAAGAGAGACCGGAGAAAACTACCGAATCCATCCTTCCCAAGCAAAAGATCCTCGCGGTCGCTGCATTCAAGAATCTTGAAAAAATCATCAAGTCTCAAAATCACCTTCCTAGTGATCTCAAGATACCGAAGGACACCTTGTACGTAGAGGCCAAGTTTATTCCTGAGATTCTGGATTGGGGGCACGCTTCCCGTTCGGCAGGACATCCGGGATTCATAAAAACATTGGACCTCATCCGTCACACCTTCTGGTGGCCCAATATGGCCAAGACCATCCTTGAATTTACTCGGGCCTGTCTGGTATGTGCACGCAATAAGATTCCTCGTCAGAGACCCCATGGTCTTCTTTTGCCTTTACCCATCCCGGAGCACCCCTGGTCCCACATATCCATGGACTTTATTGTCGAATTGCCTAGGTCGAATGGCATGAACACCATTCTAGTAGTGGTGGATCGTTTTTCCAAGATGGCGCATTTCGTTCCTCTCAAAGGATTGCCCTCCTCATCCGCCCTAGCCAATATTTTCTCCAAAGAGCTTTTCCGGATCCATGGCATTCCCACATCCATCGTATCGGATCGAGGCTCTCAATTTGTTTCCAGATTCTGTACGACCTTCACCAGAAGAATGGGCATTTCTTCTTCTTTTTCCTTGGGATATCACCCTCAATCTAATGGGCAGACCGAGAGGGTTAATCAATCTCTCGAGAAGTATTTAAGGTGCTTCGTCTCTGACTCCCAGGATGACTGGGCGGAAGTACTTCCCTGGGCTGAGTATGCCTTTAATTCCTCCAGGAATGAATCCACTCGTTAGACGCCTTTCTTTATTAATTATGGATTCCACCCAGCTTGCCTGCCTATTTCCAATGTATCCTCTGGAGTACCAGCCGTGGATGAACACATCTCCCTTCTACAGGACTCTTGGGCTAGAATTCAATCGGCACTTCAAAAGGCCTTCCTGACTTCGAAGGTCCAGGCTGACCGTCGTCGCCGACCTGCACCCAATTACAAGCCAGGGGATAAGGTTTGGTTGTCTACCAAGAATATCCACCTCAAAACCCCTTCCCTTAAATTGGAACCTAGGTATCTGGGCCCATTTCCCATCATGGAGCAGGTAAACCCGGTGGCCTTCCGTCTTCAATTACCTCAAAGCATGAGAATTCCTAATGTTTTTCACACATCACTTCTCAAGCCGTTCATCTCCAGTCCCCTCTTTCCAGACCACACTCTTAAACCAGATCCAGTGATCATACAGGGCAGCGAAGAGTACGAAGTCCAAGCTATACTAGATTCCCATCATCTCGAGGGGTAAGGTCCAATTCTTGGTCCATTGGGAGGGTTTTGGACCTGAAGAAAGGTCTTGGGTACCTCTCAAAGACATTCACGCACCAGGACTTCTCAAACGCTTCCGTAAGAGGTTCCCATCCAAACCGTGGGAGGATCGTCCTGAGGCCGACCCTGAAGGGGGTTACTGTGAGGATTCGGGGGTCATGACGGTTGCAGAGTGACCTTCCCTCACCTCTCGTTGCGCCCGCTGCTGCGGGATGTCCCCCTCGCCGGTCCCGTCCGGTCCCCGTGGTTGGGGGACTCCCCCCTCGTCGGCTGTTCCGCGGGCGGCTGGGGCTCTGGCGGCTGCTACCACTCATAGGCGCACACTCCCCCTCGTTACGGAGCGCGCGCGCTGGATCAAGTTAATTTATTCACTGCTCCTGCAGTGAAGCCACGCCCCCAACTCACACACAGGCTGCAATCATGCCCCAAAGCTGCTCACCTACATTCTCCTCAAGGCAGCCTATCCAGGACAGCTCCATGCACTCCTCCAGGTCTGCCTCCTCTTTCTATTCACCAGCCGCACTATATAATGCCTGCCTTGCCATTCCCACATCGCTCGACATAGTCTCTACTAGCGGATGTCTATTCTGGCTCTCTCTCTTGTCTTCGTTTATTCAGGTTGCGACCCGGCTTGGCGGACTCCACTCTCGGGCTCTGGACCCCGGCTCCCACTTGACCTCGCTGCTTCTCACGCCCCTCGACCTCAGCTTGGACCCCGACCTTCCGGATCTCTCCTCTCCCAGACCTTGGCTAACGGCAACGACTACGTCTCTTCTTTCACCAGTACCGGCATATTGCTACAGCTATTTCCACCTGGCAACGCCAAAAACACCACACTCCGGACATGCTCCTTCTGTTGTGGGTGCATGCACATATACGTCCCCACCTCAGTATAAGGGACGGGTCTGGTCTGCAGGCAGCACCGGCGTAACAGTGGTTAATCTTGCTCTCATGTTCTATAAAACATGTTTTGAGCATCCACGTTGTTTTGCCTATGTCACATAAGCCACAAGGGCATTTTATCATGTAAACCACATATGTTGTTACGCAGGTAATCCTGTTTTTCATTTCATACCTTTTCCCACTTCTTGAGTGGAACAATTCAGCTCCCGTATTCAGACTGTTACACATAGAACAGTTGTGACACTTAAAACATCCAGGTTTCTGAATACTCAAGATGTGTGGAGTGGTACACGTATAATACTCCTTTCTATCTGTGTGAAGAAGCATGTCTTTTAGGGTCTCCCCTCATTGATACGCAAATCTGGGAGGATATTTACACACATAATTTATTGTTTCATCACTCTGCAGAACCTTCCAATGTTTATTAATGCAGTTTTTTTTTATAAATGTACTTGCCGTTGTGTATTTTAAGACTATCGTCATTCTATCTGTGTCTTTTGACTGAGAAGTGCATGAGATTGTTTTTGAAAATGCCTTATCTATCACAGTCTAGACAGTGTGCTATTGTATTGAACCTATTGAGCTTACTTCATTCAAGAGCTCTTCATTCCTATTTGAAATTGAATTTAACTTGTCTTAAAATTTTCTGAAACGGTGACGTCACTACTAAGCACCTGCGCTGCGTTTGCTGCATGGATGGAGACAGCTCTATGTACATTTGCCTAGTCGACTGAGGCCTAGGGTGTTTGCATGGGGCATTTGCCCTTGATACCAGGAGTGGGTGCATTCCTCTGCCGTGCGCATTTACTGCAGAGACTAGGAGAGTGTGTGTCGCATCCAGTGGAGCCGGCTTCTTAACCTCTCCTCATACGGGACGATTTTCAACACTATAGCCGGGAGCGGGTGCTTTCCCTACCGGATCCCATGTGTGTTTTAAACCTGAACACTCAAATCTCCTCACTCACCGCCTGGCGGGATTCAACCTGAGACCTCCTGCTAACGCACAAACTCTTGCCAGAGGATGGATGTTATCAAGAGAAGCATTACCCAAGAAATCCAGATACTGACATGATGGAATAATCTTTCAATATTTTCTGTCGAGATGCTCCTGATTGGATGGCTTCCTGGATATTGGAAAACATGGGTTTTATAGTGCGAGCTGAGCATGTAGTTGAAATTACCAGTCTGTACACCATGCCTACTGCAGTGAACATCTTCAGTAGACTATCTTTTTGTCCATAGGGTCTTTGAAGGATAATGCATCTTTTAACAGGATTGTCATTTTTCTTGCCAATCTGGCGATTTCTGCATCGATCTTAGGTGGCGATATCTCTTCAAAAGCATATATCCTTTGGAAACACTTCAGTTTGAATGGGACTGCCAGGGACCCCCGCTGTGTTAATCCGATGGGCCATTAGTCTGTCTGCAGAAATGTCACTGAAATGTTGCAGCATGTACCTGGATCTTGTTGGTGATAGCCCCAGATTTTCCAAGGCAAGTTTTAGAATACTCGTCGGCGCACCTGTACAGGAATTTCCTCAGAAAAAGGTCAACTTGAACTTGCGATCTGTGCTTTTCAGGATAGTAGCTCTGACAGCAAACCAAATTAGGACTCGGACAGTTCCATGAACTCAGTTGTGCCTTTGTGTTTCTGCTACTACTGATACTGCTTCACTCAGCTGTTCCTGGTCAACCCTCATTGATACACCCCTGGCTTGCTATTTAAGCCAGCCAGTTCCTGCTTCCTATTGCTAGATCAATTGTGCCTAGTGTCTTTACGTCCAGCTTTCCACAATCATTCCATCTGACTTTCTTGTTCCTTTTACCTGTGCCTGCCTGACCATTCTCCCCACCTGCTGGTTGCCTTGACCCATGCCTGCCTGATCCTGCATCATCCTGTTACTCCTGACCGTGTACTACCAGGACTGCCAAGCTCCAGCCACTGGAATCTACCTCGCCACATATAACCCGCAGTGACGGGCCTGACAGATACAGAGAGACACACTGTCCGGATCAACTCTGCTTAATGCTTATGGGAATGACCTTTGCAGAAAGTTATATAGGGCTACCTATATAACTTTCCGGGTAAGGCTCCTCAAATATCCAGCTGAAATGAAGGAAGGTTAGCTCCTGTTAACTGCCACCTCCTACTTGGAGGAGTGTCCTCGCCCCCAACTACTTGCTCACAAGGATGCTCAAGCACTTCCGGGATCCCACCACATCACTTTCGGTCATGGTAGGCAGATGAGGTCCCCCCAAACTGGTCTCCTACATGTAGATGGCAGCGGCTGCTGGGGCTACTTTAGTCAAGAAGTCAAGCACCCTTGTCTACTTATTCCCTCAGTAAATTGACCTTGGAAGGGAGCAGACAGGAGGGTCATTGGACGTATGAAGACTAGCAGAAATAAAAATATAATGCCGCGACCTCTCCATCCAGTTCTCCTTCCCAGAAAAGCAAGATAAACTTTACTGCCCTGCATACTTCCCTTCCCCCCCAAAGAAATACTCCAACAGTGGTATATCAGCTTAAGAGGGGAGTCTCGGTACCAGGGTAGGTACAGGGAAGCCCATTTATGAGGCTCATATCATTGGATACTGTGGGCGGCCATCAAGCAGCCCAAGGTGTAAAATAACACATCCTGTTTAAATACATTATTGTGCACATCTAGGGTATCCTCTGCTGGTAGGACACAAAACAACTGAAAGAATAGGAGAGGAAGTCTTTTTTTAGACACTATTTCCAATGAAATGATTGTGTCCTACCTCCAACTGGGAGTGACCTGTTGTCCTATTGTGAAGCACGGTCACGGATACTCAAGAGAAATAATTTTGCATGGGATGTCATGCTGCACAAAAATTATCTTGCATAGATAAAGAATGGGATTTCCCTTCTCCTATGCTCCAGTTGATAAAATATTCGGGACCATGTTTACTAAGTGTCGCTATTCCATGACACCATCGAGCACCGGAAGACACCTTATAGCCCATTCAAGCAAATGTGCACAGTACAAGGATATATTCTGTGTGGTTTATTTAATAGTGTTCTGTCGATAGGATTCCTTCTCTTGAATCCATATTCTTTTGTATTTATCACGAGATATTCAGCCAAAAAAATGTTGCTAAATGTCCTCCTTTGTTTCTCTCTCAGGTTCAGTGCAGGTTTTGAAACCTTTAATGGGCCAACATGATCTTTTTTTCACAGACATTGCTGTACAGTAGCTTTTGAGACACCACAAGTGTCCTCTTCAATTGTGCTGTGGTATCAAAGTGGCAGGAAGCATGTAGGGTAGGGGTGGCCAACTCCATTCTTCAAGGGCCACCGACAGGTCAGCTTTTCAGGATATCCCTGCTTCAGTACAGGGGGCTCAATCATTCTGACTGGACCACTGATTGAGCCACCTGTGCGGAAGCAGGGATATTCTGAAAACCTGACCTGTTGGTGGCCCTTGAGGAGTGGAGTTGCCCACACTTGAGATAAATACACCTTTATTGAAAACAAACACATTTCAGAGCAAAACGCCTTCTACATCTTAGGGAGGCATTAACCTCTCCAGCACTGACTGGGTTAAATAGGACATGGGACTGGGAAATGGAGAGATGAATAGATCATAACCTAATGAACGCCATTAATGAGTCATGCATGAGATTACTGTACATTCATTATGGAAAATGGGCAAAAATCTATATTATTCTTACATGACATCTGTCCATATGTTTCTATGACTTTTTCATTTTATTTTTTCACATTTACCATTAAACTTTCACAGTATTACATAGAAATTTGACAGCTGATAAGAACCACTTGGCCTACCTAGTCTGCACATATCCTTACAGTATCGGTTGTAAACCCTCTGAGCCTCTCTTGAATCCTTGGTTTCTTAAATATTTAGGATAGTCTCATGTCTATCTATCCAAAGCTTTTATGAAATCCCCTACTGTAATGCATGATAATATCACGATAATAGGTATTTTAATCAATCTGGTGCTTCAGGGGTTAATGTGGCTACCGTTTGATTTAAAAAAATACAAAGGAATGTTTTATGGCCTGTTAAACCCTTGGCCAGGCCTAGTTTTAGGACTGATAGAATCTAGAGATAAGAACATATGTTTTGCCAGAGATGGGAGTAAATTATGGTTCTCCGGTCACTACCGCAAACAGAACACCGTTTAAAGGTACTTTCAAAGCATTCGTGGGAGGGTTCTATGGAGTGCCAGGGGGGCTTGACTATCCCATACCATCCAAACGATATGGAATCATGGACTTGACAGCGATGCTGAAATATAACATTTCGATATATCTGCAATCGTGGCAGGGAGACAAATACAATGAGGCCTGACACATGAGGTCTAGCTGGTAATGGGGGACAGATATGCATTTGTCACTCAAATTTAGGGACAAGATGGTCATACTTAGTCTTGTTACGTCCGTCATGACCGCCTGAATCTATTGATGTGACTCACGTGTGTCTAAGTATTAGAGATGGAAAGTAATGGATGTTTATATACTGAGGCAAACCCTAAAAGTTGTTTGGTAGAAGTTTTTTTTTCTCTGTCGTAAAACCGTCAATTTTGCAGCTGATTTACGACAGGGGTGGGCTTATGTTGTTTCAATGGGGAAAAATTGTACATAAGACTTAGCAAGGTATTATGAAGATCCGAGGTGTGTTTTGGACCAAACACGTGAAGTCTCATTTCTGCGCCAGTGTCCTCTGGCAGAAAACCCTGACATATGGTAATGTAATGTATAGGGTTTTCTGTTTTATTCTGTTATTTTACGAAACTATCCTGCATTTACTGTAATTGTATATACAGGGGTCCCCAGCACACAATAAAGGAATAAAGACAAAATCTGTCAACAAGAGGATCAATGTATTGAATGTAATAGCAGCTACAAAATCAGCACTGGCATAGGGTCTGGAGAGTACATCTTGTAGAGAAAAACAGTACAGAGGGAGACGAGGGGAGGAAGTCGAACAAAGGGGATGAAACACAAAAACAAAAAAACAAAGGAAGGTGAACAACGTACAATATACGTAATGTTTAAGGTGATTAAAATGTAGGGGGCGACGTTTCGGAGCCAAATGCCCCTTAATCATGCCCATTCCCATAGACTGAAAACAGACTATGGTACTTCCCTAATTTACACACCTTCGACCTGCTACCTCTCACCAAATGAATAAGGATGAATAAAGAACTGATAAACCAAAATAGTTGGTCTGTCTATTAGCAATAAGTCTATCCTATAGGTACATGAACATCAATAGTGCTAAAAATTAGCTAGACATATAGACTGTCTAAACAGATTAACAATAGTGCACAAATCTGTGAGAGCAACAGTAGAACTTCACAAGTGACTAGGCATATATGTACAGACTGATAATACTGCAAGATCCTGTGCTCAATAGCACCCAACTAATCACTTAAAGCATGGCAAAAAAATGTTTTGCACAGTAAATTGAATAAGCGTAAGACTGAACAAGAGACAGTGATTAGGACACAGGGACAAATGCCAAATCAAAAAGAATGTTAGCAATACGAATCCTCTGCTGTGGTGTGACGTCTGTGGCTCTCTTGGGGTAGTCTGCAGTCAGCACAGCTACTATTACATTCAATACATTGATCCTCTTGTTGACAGATTTTGTCTTTATTGCTTTATTGTGTGCTGGGGACCCCTGTATATATTACTGACTTGCTTAAGGGTTAGAGGTTACTCCTTGTTCCCATGCACCAATTCATTTACTTTCCATACGGATTTGGTTGTGGAGTGCTACCTAGCACACATACTTACTGTACTTGTATGTTCTTGTAATCCTTTTACTGTAATCTAAGCACTGTATTTTTATATACTGTATATTAAATTATTTAATAAGTGATGCTTTGGGGCTCTGAATAAACTGTTGCACGCTCTTGAGAGAGCATTTACATTTTCGGACACATTTTGCTACAACAGATTTTGGTGTGTTAAGTGCATAGTTTTTTTCTATTATAAACAGGGACCTGAGATCCTGGCAGATATTAGTTTTACATATTTAAGGATATCTCTGCTTTAGCATAGGTGGCTCAATCTGTTGCTTTGAGCCACCTGTGCTGAAAAAGGGATACCCTGAAAACATGACCTGTTGGAGGGGGGTGGGGGGTGGGGGAGGGAGCCTTCAGCTGGAGTTGAGGGGCTGGAGTTGAGCACCATGGCTCTAGTACGCAATTAAGTAAAAAAAGCTTCATAGTGCATGTGATGATAGGGGGTAAAAGTAACTGTGTTTAATAAAGGTCAAGCCCTACATTACCCCTACCTGTCAATAATACAGTTATGTGTATGTATATGTATATCTATGTACTATGTCTTAGCCTGGTTCCAGCACCTCAGGGACCAGGGGTTAATTTTGTATGCAGGAGAAATGTTGCAAAAACTGTCTGTGACCTTTCCCTGTAGCATATTTATGTAACTAATGTTATGTTTCATTTCAACCCACCAATCAGAGGCTGGGCACGTTGACAGCACCTGGCCCTGAATGTTGCAATGTTGTGGGTTAGTGCAGCGGTGCGCAAACTGTGGGGCGTGACCCCCAGGGGGGGCGCGACACTGCCGACGGGGGGCGCGGGGTTTACAGAGGCCCCGCGCGCTTCCCGAAGGCACTTAAATTAAGTGCCGGGGGAGCTGCAGGGCCTCTGTAAACCTTACTTACCGTGGCTCCGGCGGCTTCCTCCCTGCGTCGCCATGGCAACGCGGCGTCAAAATGACGCTGCGAGGTCATGTGACGTCACGTTGCTATGGCAACGTGACGTCATTACGCCGGAGCGCGGGTAAGTTGGGGTTGGGGGGGCGCGGGAATGAGGGGACAGCAGGCAGGGGGGCGCAGGGAAAAAAGTTTGCGCCCCCCTGGGTTAGTGTATGAAAAGATGGGGAGGAAGACTCCTAGTTGGACTGAAGTGAGTGGAAGGAGTTGCAGTAGCTGTTAGCTTGAGCCTTTAGCTCCAGCTCTGGTTATGAGTTCCAGTGTAGATTAAGAGCTCCAGTGCTGGTCCCAGGCCTGAAAACCAGTCCCTGTAGGCACCGTGAAGGAAGAAGGACAGGAGAAATCTCCGCAAGGAGGTCCCTGCAACTAGTTCTGCAGGGTATCCCCAATTTTTGCCCGGTTGGGTGTGTGTTATCTGTTTATCTGTATAGTTGTGGATACTCCTATTTCCAATAAATTAATTTAGTAAACTCTGTGTTGCTGTCTGGTGAGTTGATCCCTGGCGAGTTGATCCCTGGCATTAGTCCTGGCCTCCGTGACAGTGCATATGACCCCATTATACATTAATCGTTTCTCCGATTTTTATTTTTTTACTTGCTTATCACAGTATAAACTCTGCAGAACAAATTCAGAATTTAGAAAGGTGGTTTGCTCAGTATTTTGTGCTGCTTTAGAAATGATTGTAATTCTAATTATTGCTCCAATTACTTTTACCTTTATACTGTAGCTGTTGCAGAAATGTTTTTTATCGGGAAACTCTAATGTGCCTGCAAATTTGGTCATACCTTGACGTTGGTATGCAGGCTTATGACGCTTTAGCCAAAGGGTTTAACTAAATAACCAAGAAAATATTATTATTGAAGTATTTAACTTTATACTCATTACCATATATGTTTTGTCAATTGGATGTAGCATTGGGCTCCCCTGTCTTTTGTTGTAACTCTAATGTGCCCTAATATTGATCCAATTCATTTTTACAAATCACATGGAGAAACAGCTTGTATACATATAGGAAGCTTAGATCTATTGACGTGGATTTACACCTTAATAGTTTAGATGGATGTGATTAGTCTATTTATTATACAGTATATTGTTCAAAACAGGAGCAGCATGAGATGTTGCTGTATGCACTGATACTCTGAATGAGGTATATATTAGAACACATTTGTTCACACAATCATAGAGAAAAAAATATAGAGAGCCCTTTGTATCAAACCTTCTGACAAACTATATCAAGGTACTGTAATATGATCTGGTATTTTTCATCTTGAAAAGTGTGCAGTAGATTATATTTGTTGTAAATTGCAATACCTTTATGGACCATGAACAAGAACGTTAGTCGTTGTTGTAATAGAGGGCACAACACTTTCAAAGTCCCACAGGTCTTCTTTGGGGTTTTTAAAAGCTTGGTTTATACGGTTACATCGACGAAGAACTCTTGTTGATCCATTAACGGTTTCTGTGCTGGTGGGACCAAAGGATTTCTATGCATGTCTGGGTTTTCCGGCACTTAAAGGTTTAAAGGCGTCACAATCTATGGCAAATCTAGACTGCTACAGAAATGCTGCGACTTCGCACATCATCTTGGGAGGAGAAAAAAAAAGGTTTTCTATTTTGAACTTACCTTTCTTAGTTTCCTCATCAGTTTTCCATAAGATACAAAAATGAGCAGTAAAGGTAATATGAAACATGTTGTAAAGAATGTAATGATGTAGGAATGGTCTTCAATCTTTCTTGAATACCTGTATCGTAAATAGAAGACATGAAACAATAAGAGTGTCACTTCTCCGTGGGTGAGGGGGGTGTGGGGGGGTGTGTGGTCTCAGTGAAGATAAAATGATAACTGTATCTTATTGATCATTATTCAAGTGATCTACTAGATCTTTATGAATGTTGAGTGTGCACACCTTTTCCGTTTACATTCTAATGTAGGGGTGGGCAACTCCCTTCCTCAAGTGGCACTAACAGGTTAGGTTTTAAGGATATCCCCGCTTCAACACAGGTGGCTCAATCCATGTACTGTATGTGGAATTCCCACCAGGTTTGAGGAAGCATTAACCTCTCTGGATGTTGAGCTGCCACGTGGAACTTGAGCAGCATACGGAAAGTTGCCACAGCTACCAGCAGTAATGTGCAATGAAGAAACAACTACCGTACCAGGGGACACCCTTTGTGCAGGGCATGGCCTCTGCCAACAGGAAACTGACACGAGGGGCATTTCTCCTAACCAATTATTGACATGAGTATTTCAGTGACATAGTGTTCAGATATTTCTCTCATAGTATTGTCGCACGTCATGTTATCCGGTACACTTACCTTCACCAGTATGAGCGCAGGCAGACGAGCAATATGCATTCCTTATAAACTAATAGACTAACAAAAACAATGTATTCAAGAGCCCTCTTGCATAAATAGTAGGAAGGACATTATATATCCCAAAGGATCAATACTAAATCACATAAATGTTGCTACTGTAGTATGATACTTGTGATTATATCACGTGTCAGTGTACATGTTTGAAACTTAATTGGTTATACAAAACTTAATGCATTTATGGTGTACAGTATTAATTCGGCATGCAGCAAACACATTGTTGTGAGCTAACATTATTGGGTAAATATAGGCTATAATTTTATTTTTTTTACCTACAGTGCAATCCCGCTTTAACTCCCATCGACTTGAATGGCAGTTAAGGTGAAACTGTGGTGTAGTAACTGGTACTGTATCAGAGCTTACTGAATCTCCCACAGTCCTTCACTTCTACAGTTCTGTATGTACTTATAATTTCCAGCACTAATGTTCGCTCTTTGGTAACACTGATATAGCCTGATCTTAGTTTTTATATATCTGTGCCTCCATAATGCAGAAACATATTCTACTTTTCTCACACATTATATAAGTTATGGTGGGTAAAAAAATGTGACAAAATCCTCCATTAGTGAGCATATTCACAAGTCTCAGACAAGTCTGCAACCCTGCCTTTCCATATTATCTCTTAGCACACAATGCCTCAATTGCAGCCATGTGACACTGTGCTCATTTGCATGTCATTTCCCAGAATCCGTGGCTGCAATGGAAGCATTGTATGCTAAGAGATAAGGGTGAAAAGCCGGGTTTCAGACTTGTGTGAGACTTATGAATGTGCTCACTAGTGATATTTTTATTTGCTGTCTACTTTTCTCCGTATTCAGTCTTGTTTAGAATGCAAGATTGTGTCACACCACTTTTAAACCTTGCAAAGTGTGTCACTACAAAGATATGGTTTTAGAGATAAATACAATTTAATTACTAGATTTTGAAATCTCTTTAATACTTGTGTATCTAAAATAACCAAAACATAATAGGGGGTTTGAGAAAAAAGAGAACACAAAGTCTTTGGCGCAGGTGAGGAGAATATCTACCACTTCTGAGCTGGTGTGTATAATAGTCCAGTCACAGTAGAAATCTGATTGTGAAACTCCTCTGCGATGTTACAACACTGCAAGTAGAAAGAAGACCATTGCACAGTAACTTCTTATACTCAGGGTGTTGGAATAACCCCCCTAAAATGCCTACTTACAGCAATAATAAAAATACAGTGCTTCAAATGGTATCTTTGTGTCTTAACAAATGTTGCCCCCAGACCAACGTCACCCGACGTCATCGGGGAGGTAACTCACTCTGGTTGCGGCCACAGAGGGAAAGTTTGTTTCAACATACCATGGCAGTCTGTTTAAGATCCCGGACGGCATTCTAATGTCATGGGCCAAGACATGGCACAATGTGAGGGATATATGTCTTGCGTCTGTTTTTTAAATAAATCATTGTTATCTTTAGGTATTGCGCAATGTGTATCTGTCTATTCCATGGGCATTGGTCGAGTTGGAAGATCCATTG
Organism: Ascaphus truei; assembly: GCF_040206685.1. Classification (NCBI taxonomy): domain Eukaryota; kingdom Metazoa; phylum Chordata; class Amphibia; order Anura; family Ascaphidae; genus Ascaphus; species Ascaphus truei. Next base: position 71,154,713 of record NC_134490.1, on the reverse strand, counting down.
AAGCACCTGGTGTGGGGGCAACATTCGATAAGACACAAAGATACCATTTGAAGCACTGTATTTTTATTATTGCTGTAAGTAGGCATTTTAGGGGGGTTATTCCAACATCCTGAGTATAAGAAGGTACTGTGCAATGGTCTTCTTTCTCTCTCTACTTGCAGTGTTGTAACATCGCAGAGGAGTTTAACCATCACCAAGATTTCTACTGTGACTGGACTATTATACACACCAGCTCAGAAGTGGTAGATATTCTCCTCACATGCGCCAAAGACTTTGTGTTCTCTTTTTTCTCATTAAGTTTACAAGTCTTTTCTGGATAGACATGCTGTTTAGTCTTTTGGCTGCCAAGCCTATGTATTGTATGCGATCTGTGGGATTTTTGCAACATATTTATTATTTATTGTATGGTTGTAACACTGTTTTTGTGGCACGGTTTTTAACATCACTTGGTTAGATTTACACACAATTTCGGTTTAAAGGCAATGTGTTTATAAATATTCTAAGATCACTATCTTTGTTTGTATAGGTAGCCCAGTTACTGTAATTCATGCACATATTCTGTATGTGTAGAGACAGGGCGTTGTTTCACTTGGTTCACAAGGTGTAACCATTCAGTGGTTATTCAGTCACTAATAATTGGGTGGAATATCATTAATATTAGAGTTAGTTAGCTTTAATTGCGTTGGTAATTTAATGATTCCAGCATTTTTAGGTTATAGCGCCTTATTGTGTAATTAGTCACTTTTTCTTCATAATAGGGGGTCATTTATAAAAATGTCCCAATAGTAGGGGGGGGGAAAGCATACATTTTTAATCCTGTGCTTTTCTTTTTCTTTTGCTGCTATTATTAGGCAGATAGATAAAAGGGAAGGACTATTAGCACCCGATATGATCAGAATTAACATACATTTCTTACTATAATCAAATAAATATTTTTAACCCCATAAGAGGCTTTTCTTGAAAAAGAGAAAAGTTCATTTCCAAAAACACATCATGAGAACAGATAAAGCTCAGGCAATTTTGCTAATAGATGCCTCCTGTATGGTCTCATTAGAAATGTGTTCTATGTACATATGTGAAGGCAAAGTAGCTGCTTCCACCACCATCATGTTTGTTTTACTCAGGTGTTTAAATTAGGCAATAAATAATAATTATGATAACAATAAAACAGGGAGAGATCAGAATATAAAGTTAAACAGTACCGTTCTAGATGTTGCACATATGATAAGATGCTACAATATCTGGTTCCTTTTTATTAGAAAGTATCATTTCTGGTGACAGATTTTGTAAATGAATAAATGAATGAATGAATAAAGCCTAATTTACAAAGTTGCAGTAGTCACAGAATAACAGCTGCTGCTGCTTCGTTAATAACCTAATTAGCATCCAAGGAAACTTATTTTTTTTTTTACATTTTCTAAAAATTATAATCTGAATATAGTTGGAAGACAAAAATTGCCACATTTAAAAACATTTTTTTTTAAACATGGGATCAGGCTGATTGGTGAAATATATATTTTGTTTATAATCCACTATTTGTCCTTGAATGGCTATTACTGACTAATAATGCCTATTGCTATTTAGTTAATATACTAGTTACACTCCATGGACCATTATCAATGGGATTTGTAAATGCTTTTAAGAGAATATTTAAAAAGCACTAAGGAATTGATAGTACTGTATGTTTATCAGAGTTTTAAATGCTGGCTTAGCTATCTTAATGCATTAAGCAGCATTTCACACCACAATATTGCTATTAATCATTCAATTGATTAGACTGATACATAAAAAAATGAAGAATTTTGTCAAAGTACCTAGAATTTAAAGTACACCTCACACAAACAAAATATGAAGCGCGGACAAAAGAGAGACAAACCTTTTAACACTTTTTCTGCACCTACATTTCTATTATAGAATGATTTATTTGTATTGAGTGATCCTTTTAGCATGTAAATATGTTGTGTTTATAATGGTCCCCATCTAATTTCTACTTTACCTAACCACCTATAAGACGACAAATAATTCATAATCAAATTAATTACAATAATAGAAGACATAAGAAAGTAAATCCTTTAAATTGAATGATCTTAGTTTATGTAATAAGTGCTCTTAAAAATGAATGAATAAATACAATGAACAGGTAACAGGCATGATTTGAGGGAACTGCTGTTTTTGTAGCACATTTTGGGTGACTATTTTACCACAGACTCTTTGGGACTTGTTTTCTAAGGTGTGATAAGTGCAGATGACTGGCTATCAATGGGGCTTTCCCTGCGATAAAACATCATCTGCGCTTATCACACTTATTAGAGAATTAAGGGCCTCTTGTCTTTAATGTTTGGTCACAAATAAGTTACAACTTTCTAAAATAAAACAAATGCAAACTCTAAATAGGAATTACACGTTGGCCAACGAGGAGTTGAAAGTATCCCCATGTAACAAACATCGCTTACCAATTGGGTTCACAAGTAGTGCCAATTTTACTTGTGGTATAGCTGCTCCAACCCATAGTAGGCGGGATTGTCCAGATAAATGAGAAGATCCATACAAACACAATGCCCATGGCCGAATGTTTCCCCCGAATGCGAAGGTTGCCTAGAGGTCGACAGATCACCACATATCTCTCGAAAGCCAAGATTGCCAGAGACCACAGGGCCACAATTCCTTGGAAGTTACAAAGTTATGAAAGGGAAACTATATTAATGCATTCTGCAGCCAACCGTTTACAAAACGCTCATAACTACCGAGGCCATACTGTTCTAGTACTGTAGATTGCGGCCACAATAAACCCAGTAACTCTAAGACATTGTTTATAGAAGATGCACATTTACTATGGAAGTATAATTTGCAACTCTATTAGTTTTAATCTATTTAAAAATGTATATAGAATCTTTCAGGTAACAATCAAGGCTGCTATATTAAACAAAGAAACATAAAGGTACAAGTTAGCTTGTTAATGCATAATTGATTAGTATACACACACACACACATATATATATATATATACATACATACACACTGTAGTTTAGTTCTCCATTATCTTTCCACTGATTTTATGTTCTGCTGTTAAATTCACCCATTAAGTAATGCAAATAAAAATGTATTATGGACCACTTTTGATCATACTGTAGTTACAGTATGTAAATGCAATTAGTTAGTTTGGAGGATTATTATTGATGTATTCATTAATTGTTTACATCTCTTTATTACATGCTTCTGTTTCTTCATTTAGATAAGTCACCAACATGATCAAAACTAAATGGGAAATTGAAAGGATTACATTGTGTGTAATGAGTTTAGGCTGTAAACTCAACAATTGATATAGTTAACTTCCACATGTTAGAAATATGGTTTTACTAAAACCGAAAATGGAAGGAAACAATTGATTATTACTGAAGATCAACAATATCTTCCAAAATACATGAATGTGCATTTCTTTACGCTGATCTCCTCTGGAAATAATGATTTACTTTATAATAAACATAATTGCTACATTGATTTATTTCAATGGCATGCCAATGTTTCCATGTTGTTACAATCACCTACAGATAGACAAGAACAAGTCAATATACTTTAATATACTACAACAAACCGATGATAATACGCTGTCATGGGAAATGTACAGTATAGAGTAGTTCAATAAACACGTGTTAAAAAAAACAATTACTACCACAAATATCACAATGCGAAGGAGATCAAGCTTACCCAAGAAAGTTACTGCAAATCCTTCAAGGACACAAGCTGAGGGTCCCAAGTAAAAATAGCCTTTGCTATTAGTGGCAGTACTTATACTGCCACCAACAATTGACACAAAAAAGTCTGCCACTGACAGGTTTACAATGATGTAGTTTAATGGCTGCCTCAGCTGTTTGAACTTGATTGTAACAAGAATGACAATGAAGTTCTCAAAAATAGACAGTGACGTTACGACGAACATTAGTGCCGCCAATAATTGAAAGTTCCATGGTTCTATGGACTTCAAGGGACCTTGGAAGGGATTCCACTGTGTGGAAGTCTCAGGGCTTGCTTGCAGTGTCTCATTGGTTGGCATAATGGCTGTGTACAGTAGATCTCAGCAAATCCAGGTGAAGAGTAAACCATAAAAACTTGGCAGAGCGCCTAAATTTGGTTGATATCCTTCCAATGCAAATAAGTATTTCACCGTCTTAATGAAAGTTTGAGTTTGCCCATCGTTTTGCTTCTAAATGGTCTGAATATAAGTGTTCTGATCAACAGAAAAGTTAAATCAATAAATTACCAGAACATGTCAATTTATTGCACGTCTCTTTCTTCCAGTGCAACTGCCAATGATCAATGCGTGCATGTCTGTCCAATAGCTTTTGTAACACTGTAGACATTCCCCTACTGTTTTCTCTGTAACTGGCAGCAGCAGTGCAGGAAATATTACCAGGCATTCCTGTTTTGTAGGAGAGCACAAGACTGGGATCCCTCCCTGAACACACAATGTAGCCAAAGAGTTAAGGAAACCCTGCCTTCTTAACAGAAAGGAGGGGATTAGAGAGTGGCTAGTTTCCTCAGTGTCTTGATGTACTGTAACAGTGCAAGAACATAATACGGCTATAGTCATACACCAGAATAAATGTACTTTACAGTACATTTGAAGTCATTGTTTTAGCGAAGGAACTTCATCTATTATTTCAATGGAATACAATGAGAATACACTACCTTAAACGGCAAAAATACATTGTTTTTTTTTCTATACATGACACCCTTTTGCTGCTGCTTCTGCTGCTGAAAATTAGCTATTGATGGAGTGAAATATATTTCAGAAAAGTACATTTAATTAAATTATTTTTCTGTGAATAGATTCTAAATGGACTGAACACGGATTTGTAATGATATTCTTCACAACTACAGTAAGTGACAAGGCCCCTATTGTCGAGCACAATCTACACTATAGATTTGTAGATAAAGAAGCGTAATGGTTCTTAGCGACAACCAAATGATATTATACCTCATCCACTAAATATACAAATTAAGGCTGTGTAACATCAAAAGCGTCACATCATAAGTGTACATCAAAAGTGTCTACAAGAGTTAATTTTGGAGTTCATATCTCCGGATGTTTTATTTCTATCTTTCTATCTTTAATCATGGATGCATTCTGAATATCTGGATTAACATTCTAATTTATCTCTTCAAACAGGTACAGTATGTGTCATTGAACTGCATTCTACCAACCAGAGAAATTAAGATTGAATTGGCTTTTGGGGTATGTATCATTGAGCTGCATTCTACCAACCAGAGAAATTAAGATTTAATTGGCTTTTGGGGTATGTTTGTGAGCTGATTCCTATCAATTGAGAGAGAAATGATAATCTAATTAACTATTTTGTAAGTCTGAGTTGATTACACAAACCCCTCCCTTAAGTGTTAGTCAAGTGCATGTGAATAGGGTACTTAAGTCACTTTAGCATGGCTGTTAGCCATAAGGCTGTGTAACATCAAAAGCGTCACATAAGTGTACATCAAAAGTGTCTACAAGAGTTAATTTTGGAGTTGAAATTGGAGGAAGATCTAGACTCTGCATTACAACTTTGCCACTGTGGGACACTAAGTTTTAACATCTGTGATTTATTTGTACACTTTTATCCTCCAGTACCTTGGAACTCTCTCCTCCTGCATGTCACTATGCCCTCCCTATTTCTTTTTCTGTTTACTGTTTCCTTACTCCTTTGTGAGCATTTCTGTTCTCTACAACATCTCCACTCCCCACTGCACCATTATTTATACACCTCTCTCCCAACAACTTCTTTACCCCTCAATAAAAACACCCACACAAATCCTCTATCTACTCCTTCCTGCTGCTGGGGATATTCCCTAAGCCTGAAGCCAGACATACACACCTGATCTCACTCATGCCTCCCTGCCACCTCTTCCCCTGTAAATGGTGTTAACCTTTTCATTTAACACTGACCTTCCTTAAATTTTACCCCACAAATCAAGCATCCCAATAGCCTGCCCTCATGGCTAATGTCCCACACTCAGTCACTCCTACCACCCATTGTGACCAAGCACTGCCATCTACAGCACTTACTCCCTCACCTGCTGTCTCTGTAAGTTTCCCATTAAACCTCTTCGATTGTCAGCTCTTCGGGGCAGGGATTTCCTTTCCTATTGTCTGATTTTGCTGCACTTATTGTATAATTATAATTCCATGTACTGTATTCTTTGTGAGCGCTGAGTACACATTTGGCGCTATACAAATAGACATACAATACAATAGGCGACACAAAGGGCCCCCACCAATAATGTAGCACAGTGATGTATGGGTCTTGTCTTGTACACAGTCAAATATAAGGTAGGTGCACCCCAAAAGCTCTACTATGAATATAATAAAGTAATCTCCAAACATCACACATAGGATGCAGGCATTCTGAGCTGGTACAACCCATATCATTGTAATATTGGGACAGATTTTAAAAAGCGGCAATCCATGCGCTTTTTATTTTTTGGGGAACTTTTGCATTTTTTTTACACAGGATTGAAGTAGGGGTCTACGGGGAATAACCCCATTAATTTCAGCTCCGGAGACCTTCTGGGGGGGTGGGGGGGAGAAGAGGAGGGGGAAGGGGGGTGCCGGTAGCCACTCTGCTCGGCTACCAGGGCTCAGATTATGGCGGCGTTTCAAAACTCCCGTGCACTGCGGACCAATAGGAAACCATGATGTCATCAGGTTCTGCTTCCTATTGACCCACAAGATGCGGGACCTTTAAACTATATACCCCAGCTAGTATCTGGGTTCAGCTCTGGAGACCCCCTGCTTCAATCCTGTTTTTTTTTTTAAATGTTAAAAAAACGCTTTTATTGCGCCTAAGTGGTTTGCCATTACTTGCTATTTTTATTTTCCGCTTACCTGAAAATGGCTTTCCTTATCCTAAATTCCTTGCAGCCATGTTCAGAATCCGCATTGTGAGACAGTTTGAAATTAACTCCAAGTTCTTGTTCTTGAACTTATTTCCAGCCCAATTTAAAATGCTCCTCAGTGAGGGCTGTATTGTAACTGTGCACATTTCAGAGGTAGTGTGTTGCTACCAAGTGGCAAGAATTTCCAACTCCAGCCCGAAAGAACCCCTAACAGGCCATGTTTTAAGGATAACCCTGCTTCAGCACAGGCGGTTGAGCAAATGATTCCCCAACTTTTAAGAACTGCAGAACCTTTTGGGAAACTATTGTAACTCCATGGAAATATCAGTACATATGTACATAAAACTTGTATTACTGTAATAGCAGTTACTTTTTTAAACAAGCATCTTTTCATATATTTTATAGATTACAACAACAAAAAATGATAACTTACAGGCAGAGAGAAAAAGGTTCCCAGTGCTATGTGAACCAATCAATAAACTTATCCACAAACATATAAATAGTGCTAATAATAAAGTGCAATATCAGTTCTCCTATATAGGAGAAATCAATTCCTATACTATAGATGTCCATATTAAACCCAAATAGTGTACTTATGAATACAAAAAAAAATTCTCTATGGGGAGGAACAAGATTAAAAAAGTGTCCAAATCAAGTTCAATTTTGTTACTGTATTAAATAAAACACAAAGTGAGTGTCGGTGTGAAGTATATTCCTTTTTCACGAGCCTGCCAGTTCAGATGGAGTCTTTCTGTAGATAGAAAGTTCTGCAGCTGTTCTCAGGAGCCTCAATATCTAGATGCAATTATGAGAAAGATGTGACGACTCAGGAGATTCCTTCCCTTCTTGGTCCCTCTCTCTCGTCTCCTCTTGTCCGTTCCACTCCTTCCTAAGCCTCTCCTTTACCCTCCACCTCTCTCCCTTTGCCGCAGCGCGTACCCCGCAGATCCCGCAGACCCACGCGTTCCCTGAGTCCCTCCTATGATCCTCCCCGTGCCCTCTCTCCCGCAGTGCCCACATCACCTCCCCCGGTGGTGGCATCCGTCCCCTTGCCTCCTCCCTGTGTGGTACCTGCGGCACGGCGTTCCGCGCGCCTGGTGACGTGTCCGGCCCGTGCGCTCCCGCGACTCACGGGGGGCGCGCACACATGCTCCTCCGCTGACTCACCTGATCTCTCCGCTCTGCCCTTGCTCGCCATCGCGCGTTCCCCTCCTCGTGGCTTCTTCCCCCTTCTGCGGCCTTCCCTTGCTCCGTGCGGGCCGCTCCTGTGTTGCAACCGGTGCGCGCGCAGTCCCAGCTTACATGGGGCACGCGCACTGACTCCTCTTATCAGGCTTCCCCTGTCTCCGCCTCCCAAGCCTTACAGGCCATTCCTCTCACTGCCCCTTCTGTCTCCTCCTCTTCTCTCCCTGACCTATCTCTAGCTCCTCCCACTTCTCTCTCTACTCCTCCCCTCTCTGTCATTGGTGCACCCTCCTTTATAATCCCTGTCTGTCCACTTCTTCCTCGCTCTGCATAGTTCCTGTTTCCCTGTGTGTACCTGACCTATGCTGTGCTCCCTCTGTGTTCCTGTGGTTTCCTGCTCGTGTGCTATCTTGGATTTCCCTGGCTTTGACCCCTGTTTGTTCCTCAACTACTCTGCTCTCTGGTATCCCTGTTAACCCTGCTACGCATACTACCTCGCTTACCTCTGGCTTCCTAGGACCTGGCTTACCCTCTGACGAGACTACCCTCTGGAATCCTGAACATTGGCAAACGGACACGACTATTCTTATGGACATCCCCAAGCGTTGCAAGTATAACCTAACAACTCTTTCAACAGGCCCAGCAACGCTATACCACACTCCGGGCTTGCTCCCACTGCTGTGGGTGTGTGGTATCATACTTTTCCCACCTCAGTACTGGGGTCTAGCTTGGTCTGCAGGCATACAGGCGTGACATTATGCAGAGCCCAACAAACGCAGACCCCCCTGAGGTGGGTACAGTGGTGGAGATAATTATTCCTCTGGAAACCTTACAATTCGTCAGTACTCAGCTGTCCACTGTCTCCCAACAATTGACTAATGTTTCCCTTCAAGGAAGCTCTCCGGCTCCAACGCCACCAGTGGCTACTTCCTACGCCAGTCCCGGCCCATGGATTCCCTCTCCGAATCGCTATGATGGGGACCCCCTCAACTGCCGTGGTTTCTTAAACCAATGTGAGGTGCAGTTTGAAATGGCCCCCTCCCTGTTTCCTACTGGTCGTGCTAAAATTGCATACATATACGCTCTACTCACCGGAGACGCTCTCGCTTGGGCCTCTCCCCTATGGGAGCGCAAATGCGAGGTAGTTGTTCAGACGTGAATTTCAACTTGTGTTTGATACTCCCGCATGGCGTGAAACAGCCGCCTTCTCCCTTTTTCATATTTCTCAGGGTCAAAGATCAGCTGCCAAATTCGCCATTGAATTCCGTACGCTGACGGCCGAAGTTCAATGGAATGATGAGGCCCTCACCGCTGCATACTGGCACAGACTCTCTGATACACTGAAGGACGATCTGGCTACTCATGCCCGGCCTACGTCCCTGGAGGAACTAATCACCCTGAGCGTACGCATGGATCAGCGTACGCAGGAGCGACGACACGAGAGACACTGTTCCTGTTCTTTTCCCTCTGTTCTTTCTCACAGGTCGCCCACTACTCCTCTCCTGGCTCTGGAGGCACCGGAACCTATGCAGGTTGGCAGTCAACCACTCCCGGCAACCGAGAGAGTGCTGCGACACCAGAACAGGCTGTGTTTCTACTTTGCTTCCTCGGAACATCGTCTCCAGAATTGTCCCTTGAAGCCGGGAAACAGGCACACCCAGTAAAGGTAGAGGGGGTTCTACTGGGTACTGTCTCTCCTAACCCCTCTCCTCCTGAAGCTCTCCCAAAGAAGTTTATGCTACCAGCCACGTTGGAGGGTTCCAACTTTCTTGTAAAAGTTGAAGCATTCATCGATTCCGGATCGGGCGGTAATTTCCTGGACCAGCAGATCGCAGTGGATAATCAGATTCCCATGGTCAGAAGGAAGAGCCCTGTTGGCCTTTAGGCCATCGACGGACGACCACTCCAGCCGGCCTTCATCATTTGGGAGTCGGTACCTCTTACCTTGTCCCTGGCTGATGGTCACAAGGAGGTAATTGTCTTTGACGTTTTCCAATCCCCTTCCGTACAAATTATTTTAGGATTGCCTTGGCTTCAACTCCACAATCTGTGCATTGACTGGTCTGGCACCTTACCCATCCAGTGGCCCTCATCCGCAGAGGTCATTCCTACGGAGTCCCCCGTGGTTGTGCTTGCTGGTCTGGACTCTGTACCCGCCGACCAGTCGCCTCTGCCTGCTGTGGTACACGAGTACTTGGACGTTTTCAACAAGGTACAAGCAGAGGTCCTACCCCCTCACCGTCCGTATGATTGCCCTGTCGATCTCATCCCATGGACTGTCCTGCCGAAGTCTAAGTCTTATCCACTCTTCGTCCCGGAGACCGAGGCCATGACTACTTATTTATATTCAGGAAAATCTGAAAAAGGATTCATCCGCAACTCTACCTCTCCTGCCGGGGCTGGCTTCTTCTTTGTGAAGAAGAAGGATGGATCACTGAGGCCATGCATTGACTTCCGCGGACTCAATAAGATCACGGTGAAAATCAGGTACCCCCTTCCACTCATTTCTGAACTGTTCGACCGTCTTCAAGGGGCCTCCATTTTTTCAAAACTTGACTTAAGGGGCACCTATAATCTCATTCGCATAAGAGAGGGAGACGAGTGGAAAACAGAGTTTAACACACATTCTGGACATTATGAATATCTTGTTATGCCTTTTGGGCTGTGTAACGCCCCGGCTGTGTTTCAGGAATTTATGAACGACATCTTCTGTGATGTATTGGGAACTTTTGTCATTGTCTATCTAGACGACATTCTTATTTTTTCTAAAAATCTGGAGGAACACATTCAACATACCAAACTTGTGCTCTCCAGGCTTCGTTCTAATCATCTATATGCCAAGATAGAGAAGTGTCTGTTTCACCAGGCGTCCACAGCTTTCCTAGGCTACATCATCTCCAGTCAAGGTTTTTCCATGGACCCAGAAAAGCTGAAGGCGGTCCTCGACTGGCCACTCCCTAATTCGCTCAAGGCTGTGCAACGTTTTCTTGGCTTTGCCAATTACTACAGGAAGTTTATAAAAAAAAATTCTTCTATTGCTCTTCCCATCACCGCTTTGACCAAAAAGGGCGCCGACCTCTCATCCTGGTCACCTGAGGCCATTTCAGCCTTTGAGATTCTCAAGAAGGCGTTCGTTTCTGCCCCCATCCTTCGTCATCCGAATACCTCCCTCCCCTTTACTTTGGAGGTTGACGCCTCAGACGTAGGAGCAGGCGCTGTTCTTTCCCAGAGGACTTCCCATCAAGAAAAACTCCATCCTTGTGGTTTTTTTTCACGGAAATTCTCTACAGCAGAAAGGAATTATGATGTCGGTAATCGTGAACTTTTGGCCATCAAGTTTGCTCTCCAGGAATGGAGACATCTTTTGGAGGGTTCCAAAGAACCAATCACTATTCTCACTGACCACAAAAATTTGTTATATATTGAGGGGGCTCGTCGCCTGGGCTCCCGCCAAGCTCGCTGGTCACTCTTTTTCTCCCGCTTCAACTACACCATCTCTTACATTCCTGGGACTAAAAATGTTAAAGCGGATGCCCTTTCTCGTCAGTTCGCCACTGAGGCTGAAGCTAAAGAAATTCCGGAACCTATTCTTCCGGCCAAATGCATAATTTCTGCTAACAACTTTGATGTGTTGGACGAGATAAACAAGGCACAAGCACATATTCCCAGCAGGCTCAGGGTACCAGAAGGACGTCTCTACACAGCTCCACGCTTTCGCCATAAAGTGTTACTTTGGGGACATTCCTCTAAAGCAGTTGGTAATCCAGGCTTCAAAAGGATGGCAGATCTCATTAAACAGACTTTTTGGTGGCCTAAGATGAATCAGGACATTCTTGAATTTACCTCCGCCTGTCCTGTATGTGCCCAGAGTAAAACTCTCCATCATGAGCCTTCTGGACTTCTGTTACCACATCCCATGCCTGAACAACCCTGGAAACACATTTCGATTGACTTTATTGTTGAACTGCCTATTTCCAAGGGGATGAACACTATTTTGGTCGTGGTGGACAGGTTTTCAAAGCAGGCACATTTTATTCCCCTCAAGGGACTTCCCAACTCTGCCACCTTGGCGGACGTGTTCTCCAAAGAGATCTTCAGGTTGCATGGCGTTCCCATCTCTATCGTTTCGGATCGTGGATCTCAGTTCATCTCAAAATTCTGGCGGGCCTTCTCCCAAAGATTGGGTATCTCTCTCTTGTTTTCCTCCGGATACCATCCACAAACCAACGGTCAAACTGAAAGGATGAACCAAACCCTCGAACAGTATCTTAGGTGCTTCATCTCAGACTCACAAGATAACTGGGTGGATCTTCTACCATGGGCCGAATTTGCCATAAATTCGCTGAAGAACGAGTCTACTCAGGAGTCTCCTTTCTTTATCAATTGTGGTTTCCACCCCAGTAGTCTTCCTCTCTCACCGTCTCCTTCTGGTGTTCCTGCAGCCGACTCTCATATCACCAACTTACAAGAATCCTGGAAAAAAATCTTCAACTCCCTTACGGTCCGCGCTAGCCAAACAAAAAACCAAGGCTGATCGCCACCGTCAAAGGGTCCTTCCTTCAATCCTGGTGATCTGGTCTGGCTATCTTCCAAAAATATTAGGCTCAAAACCCCTTCACCCAAGCTGTCCCCTAGATTCTTGGGACTATTCAAAATTCTGGAGAGGGTTAAGCCGGTAGCCTATCGTCTCGATCTTCCCCCCACTATGAAAATTCCATTGGTGTTTCATGTTTCCCTCCTTAAGAAAGTTATCCCCAGTTCTCATTTCCCGGATCCCTCATGGAGACCCAATCCAGTGTCCACCCTGGGCCAACAGGAGTACGAGATATAGTCCCTCATTGACTCTCGTTTTTCTAAAAACAAACTATAGTTTTTGGTACACTGGAAGGGCTACGGGCCTCAGGAATGTTCCTGGGTACCGGCACATCACATACACGCCCCAAGACTTTTGTCCCTTTTCCATCAAAAGTTTCCCCTTAAGCCGTGGTTGGATCACTCAGAGATTGATCCTCAAGGGGGGGTGTGACAGAGTCACTGACTCAGTAGGCTGGAAGAGTGAATGGAGAGACGCTGCAGCCAGTTCACAGACTGAAGGAAGCACACCTGTAGCCTAATTAAGCAGGAGGCCTGAGAGACTGCAGGTTTAAAAGCAGGAAATGACACACACACAGGGAGCTTGTTTTTCCACAGGAAGGTGGAGAGAACTCTCCCGGCTTGGAAGCCGTAGCAGCTGCTGCTGCTCTGGTCCCCAGTCCTGCGAGGAGCTTTGCTGCTGGGACCAGCTGGGACCCCAACCCAGGATAAAGATAAACATTGCTGCGAGGCCGGACACAGCCTGCTCCCCGGAACCGTGTTCCTGTTTGCTGTTTGGAGCTGAAACAGATAAGACTTTATTCTTATTATGCTTATTGGTTATCGTTTGTGTAGCATGTTTTGGGCATGACCAGATTAGCTGGCTGTCCTGTTAGTAAGGGCTCAAGAAGTGAGTTAGTGTCCCTAACGGGACTAGGATTTAATTTGCAAGAAAGTAGTTTCTTAAAGGGACAGTGCACCCGTACTTATTTTGGTTGTGGCTAATAAACCACTAGTGTTGAAAGTTTCCCATCGTGTCAAGCGTCTTACTGATCCCGCCGCGAGGCCGTCCTGCCACAGGGGGATACTGTGATGACTCAGGAGATTCCTTCCCTTCCTGGTCCCTCTCTCCCGTCTCCTCTTGTCCGTTCCACTCCTTCCCAAGCCTCTCCTTTACCCTCCACCTCTCTCCTTTTGCCTCAGCGTGTACCCCACAGATCCCACAGACCCACGCGTTCCCTGAGTCCCTCCTATGATCCTCCCCGCGCCCTCTCTCCCGCAGTGCCCACATCACCTCCCCGGTGGTGATATCCGTCCCGTTGCCTCCTCCCTGTGTGGTACCTGCGGCGCGGCGTTCCGCGCGCCTGGTGACGCGTCCGACCCGTGCGCTCCCATGACCCATGGAGGGCACGCCCACATGCTCCTCCGCTGACTCACCTGATCTCTCCGCTCTGCCCTTGTTCACCATCGCGTGGGTGCGGGCCCCTCCTCGTGGCTTCCTCCCCCTTCTGCGGCCTTCCCTTGCTCCGTGGGGGCTTCTCCTGTGTTGCAACCCATGCGCGCGCAGTCCCACCTTACAGGGGGCGCGTGCACTGACTCCTCTTATCAGGCTTCCCCTGTCTCCGCCTCCCAAGCCTTACAGGCCATTCCTCTCACTGCCCCTTCTGTCTCCTCCTCTTCTCTCCCTGACCTATCTCTAGCTCCTCCCACTTCTCTCTCTACTCTTCCCCTCTCTGTCATTGGTGCACCCTCCTTTATAATCCCTGTCTGTCCACTTCTTCCTTGCTCTGCATAGTTCCTGTTTCCCTGTGTACCTGACCTATGCTGTGCTCCTTCTGTGTTCCTGTGGTTTCCTGCTCGTGTGCTATCTTGGATTTCCCTGGCTTTGACCCCTAATTGTTCCTCAACTACTCTGCTCTCTGGTATCCCTGTAAACCCTGCTACGCATACTACCTCGCTTACCTCTGGCTTCCTAGGACCTGGATTACCCTCTGACGACTCTACCCTCTGGAATCCTGAACATTGGCAAACGGACACGACTATTCTTACGGACATCCCCAAGCGTTGCAAGTATAACCTAACAACTCTTTCAACAGGCCCAGCAACGCTATACCACACTCTGGCTCGCTCCCACTGCTGTGGGTGTGTGGTATCATACCGTTCCCACCTCAGTACTGGGGTCTAGCTTGGTCTGCAGGCATACAGGCGTGACAAAAGAGAAGAGAAGTGCAGGGACAACAGTGTATTAAAGTTTACTAATAAAAACAAAATCATTGAACAGTAATGCCCTTACAGGAAAAAAAAGATATTTTAAGCAGTATCACCCAAATCTCAGGATTCCGGTGCTGATCGAAATCCCTCAGCTTGGCGTTTGTGTGCAGGGGGCTGTTTTGAATTTTCCACTCGGGAAAAAAAAAGAAAAAAAGATGGTCGCCGTATAGACTGTCCGCACTTCGCATCTCGTTTGGCAAAGGCTCACGATGGGGACAATAAAAAAAACCTCCCAAATCACTTGAGAGTAATCCTTCTCTCACGCTAAGGCTGCATCAATAGCGATGGGAGCAGTGCTGAACCGCGCTGACGCTCACCTGCTGAAGCCTGTGCGATTTCATGCACATTTAGGCGAGCCAGCGGGCGCGATCGGGAGGCGGAAGGAGGCGGGGCAGTGATGTCGCTGGCCAATCGCCCGCGACGCACCGATGTCAACGGCACGGCGCCAACGTCACGGCGCTGTGAAGTTGACGCTGCTTCGTGCTGATTGGATGTTTTCAGCCGACAGCGCGCTGAAAAACAGCTTGGCTGTCGGCTGAAAAATCCAACTCCTCAGCACGCCTGCGGACGCTCGCGTGAGCCCCCTATAAAGACATCCTCATTGAGGATGCCGGGGCTCAGCGCGGAGCGTCCGCACGGCTCAGCGCTGCTTGTCCTTCTATGGACGCAGCCTAAGGCAGCCAGCTCAAGACGGAGCTGCACGGAACTCACTTTTAAACTCCTCACGGTCCACTGCGACGACTCCCGCTAGGCGCGCTCCCAGGCTTGAATTGATGAAGGGTACGATCCAAATAGAAATAGCCAGTGCACAGCCAAAATAGCCATGCTAGGACCGGGTGACCAAAAAGTTTTTATTGGATAAAAAACAAAGTAGTAGTCCTGGTAATCCTCTAACGTCTCACACTGGAAGTGCTTTATCAAAGAGTGACCAGATTGCAACAGGGTGTGTCCAGATATAGGGCCTCCTAACTAAGTGATTTGGCTGCCGGGCAAATCAAAACCGAGCAATCAGTTGTTACATAGATGGATCTATGTAAATACCTGGACACACCCTGTAAAAACTAACATGTATACACCGTATATGGATAATTCGTATCATGACATAACAAAACAAAACATAAAAGTAATATGTGAATTAAAGACATTAAAAAAATAAAGAAATAAGAAAAAACAGAAAACTAAATTGCATACGACTAAAAATAAAAATAATAAGGTTAGTCACACACCAGAATAAATGTACTTAACATTTGAAGTCATTGTTTTAGCGAAGGAACTCCATCTATTATATCAATGGAATACAATGTGAATGCACTACCTTAAATGGCAAAAATACATTGTTTTTTTTTTCTATACATGAACCCTTTTGCTGCTGTTGCTGCTGCTGCTGCTGCTGAAAATTAGCTATTGATGGAGTAAAATATATTTTAGAAAAGTACATTTAATTAAATTATTTTTCTGTGAATAGATTCTAAATGGACTGAACACGGATTTGTAATGATATTCTTCACAACTACAGTAAGTGACAAGGCCCCTATTGTCGAGCACAATCTACACTATAGATTTGTAGATAAAGAAGCGTAATAGTTCTTAGCGACAACCAAATGTTATTATACCTCGTCCACTAAATATACAAATCAGTGACACACAAGGCCCCCACCAATAATGCAGCACAGTGATGCGTGGGTCTTGTACACAGTCAAATATAAGGTAGGTGCACCCCAAAAGCTCAACTATGAATATAATAAAGTAATCTCCAAACATCACACATAGGATGCAGGCATTCTGAGCTGGTACAACCCATAATATCATTGTAATATTGGGACAGATTTTAAAAAGCGGCAATCCATGCGCTTTTGATTTTTTTTTGGAACATTTGCATTTTTTTACACAAGATTGAAGTAGGGGTCTACGGAGATTAACCCCATTAATTTCAGCTCCGGAGACCTTCTGCTTCCGGAGATACTTACCTCAGTAGGGGGGTCCCGGTAGCCACTCTGCTCGGCTACGACGGTTCAGATTATGGAGACATTTCAAAACTCCCATGCCCTGCGAGCCAATAGGAAACCAAGATGTCATCAGGTTCGGCTTCCTATTGGCCCACGAGATGCAGGACATTTAAACTTTATAACCAAGCTAGTGTCTACTGGCACCACTTACGGAGGAAAGTACTGTATATCTGGAAGCAGGGGGTCCCGTAGCTGAAATTAATGCGGTTCAGCTCTGGAGACCCCCTCCTTCAATCCTGTATATAAACAAAAAAAAACATGTTAAAAAAGCGCTTCTAAGTGGTTTGCCAATACATGGTATTTTTATTTTCTGTTTACCTGAAAATGGCTTTCCTTATTATAAATTCCTTGCAGCCAATGTTCAGAAACCGCATTGTGAGCCAGTTTGAAATTAACGTATGTTTCTGTCCGTTAGCAATAAAGCATTGAATGTTATAATAAAAAAACCTTGGAGATGTTTTTAAATCGGGAGCCACGCTCAGACCACGTAATAAGCGGATCCGCGTTGTAGCGGATCGCGATATAACTTGGTTGAGCTGTGTTTTAAAAAAAACGCAGCTTGGACTGCTGCTTTAAGGCTGCGGTCCCAGTCACTGCTACAGCGCACACCTCAGCGTGTGCTGTGCGTGTAAGCACCGCCCCTCAATGGGGCTGATCCCAGT
The DNA here is from genome assembly GCF_040206685.1 of Ascaphus truei. Taxonomy (NCBI): domain Eukaryota; kingdom Metazoa; phylum Chordata; class Amphibia; order Anura; family Ascaphidae; genus Ascaphus; species Ascaphus truei. The sequence goes on along the minus strand of NC_134490.1, from coordinate 71,137,129 downwards.
ACTCACCTTCCCGCTGAAGGTGTAGCTGCGCTGTACTCGCAGTTTTTTTTAACTCAATGCAATTGAGTTGAGAACTGGCGACGGAGGCGTGGCCACGCCCCCGCTGGCGGTTCACCCAATGAGGGCGAACCAGCCGTGTGAGGTCATAACCACGCCCCCGCAAAACCCCGACCACGCCCCCTCCTGTCGCAATCTCCCTCTCTCCCTAAAGACCGTAGATCGCGGGTAGCGCTGTGCACGCGCCGCCCCCCAGCCGGGCGCGCTCGTCACAGTGATCACTGGGACTGCAGCCTAACATAGCTGTTTAAACAGGAGTACTACAGCCCTAAAAAAGGAACTCCATATCTTTCAACAGAATATACATTTTTCACTAAATATTTATTGACAGTTCCTTGATGTTATTGCATATCCTTGGTTTAAAGGCAAATACGATTTCAAAGAGGATACTTTATTCATTTTTTACCTCTGAAGTTTTCCCATCATATTTCATCAATTCAGCTGCAAGTTATTCTAATCTTGTGCATGTTTACAGAATACAATATTTTAGTACCAGTTTAATAGATACGGTGTATCAAGCATACTATTATTGCCATGTCGTTCCTTTAGTCCTTAAATCAGTATTTTGAAACCTTTTTTTGGTAAAATTGTGAAATTCTGAGGAACCCCAACTCCCTCTAATAGCACATCTGAGATCAGATGCATTGTAAGGAACCCCAACCCTCTCTAATAGCGCGTCTGAGATCAGATGCATTGTGAGAAACCCCAACCCTCTCTAATAGCGCGTCTGAGATCAGATGCATTGTAAGAAACCCCAACCCTCTCTAATAGTGTGTCTGAGATCAGATGCATTGTAAGGAACCCCAACCCTCTCTAATAGCGCGTCTGAGATCAGATGCATTGTAAGGAACCCCAACCCTCTCTAATAGTGTGTCTGAGATCAGATGCATTGTAAGGAACCCCAATCCTCTCTAATAGCGCGTCTGAGATCAGATGCATTGTAAGAAACCCCAACCCTCTCTAATAGCGCGTCTGAGATCAGATGCATTGTAAGGAACCCCGACCCTCTCTAATAGCGCATCTGAGATCAGATGCATTGTAAGGAACCCCGACCCTCTCTAATAGCGCGTCTGAGATCAGATGCATTGTGAAAAACCCCAACCCTCTCTAATAACGCGCCTGAGATCAAAAGCATTGTAAGGAACCCCAACCCTCTCTAATAGCGCGTCTGAGATAAGATGCATTTTAAGTAACCCCAACCCTCTCTAATCGTAAACTTCAGAGCCTTTTAACGCGGGACAAATGCTTTGCGTAATGAATACATACTGATTTAGCTAGGCAGATGGTGCTTTTAGTGGCCCCTGTGATGAACCTAAATTAACTGAGGTTAAGAAAGGGTGGTAAACCCAAAGAACATGGCGGCCAGGAATAGTGGAAAGTGATCAGAAGAAAGAAGCACTCAAAGTAAAAAGGGGAGATATACCATAGATTTTCTTAACACTAATATGTTAGGCTTAATGATACCTTATTCTTCAATGTGCACTGGATATTGGGTTGAGGAAACCCTTTCACTTTTGCCATGTCAGCCATACTGGGATATATTTTTTCAGCAAAATCTCTAAATTGTGACAGATTAAAAAATATATATTTGCATCTGCTACGCAGGTAACTGATTAATAGACATATTTAATGATGGTGACTCAATCACAATTTACAAGAAACAGATCCAGTGCCAGCAGTTATAAGGCAATGTAAAGTAATGAAGATGGTGCTAAAGTTTTACAAACACAACTGAATGACACTTGGTCCAGCTGGGCCAGTGATTTAGAAAAGAACTCCTAATGGTATGCACTCAATATCACTCTGTGAGGAAGGGGGTAAATGTGCACAAGTGGTAAAAATAAGTAATGGCCACTAAAGGATTCACCATATAGCTAGCCCAATGATAAGATGTACTAATGTTAAAAATATTTTATTAAGTCAAAATGGTATAATACAGGGTATTAAAAGAAGTCCCAAGTGCAACAGCAGTGCTGCTCAGTATACATCGTAATGATAGATAATGGAATTTGAGCCTACTAAGAGGAAGGGAGTTTCTAAACCAACTCCCCCCTCCCACGACCATTCTACTATCCAAATTAGATAGTGTATACTGGACCAAGTACAGAAGACACCTGAAGAGATGGGCGCTCTCTTAAGTACTCTCAGTTCGAGTGGACCGAATCGACGCCGCCGTGGTGTTGACGGTTAACTGGACCGAGGTTAGTGGATCACGGTGTGTTCTAGGTATAGTACAGAAGATACCTCAGAAGTTTGGTACTCTCCTAAGTACTAGAAGTCTAACCGTAGTGGAAGCGATTAGCTCGAACAAGATAAATAGATCACAGAGTATAGTCTGTACTGGATCAGGTACAAAAGACACCTATGAAGATAGGTGCTCTCCTAAGTACTTTCAATTCGAGAGGACCGAATCGACCTCACTGTGATGGTAACCATTAACTGGATCAAGGTAAGTAGATCACAGTGTATGTTGGGTCTAGTACAGAGGACACCTGTGGAGACAGGTGTACCTCTAAGTACTAATACTCTGACCGTGATGGGAACTGTTATCTGGACCCAAGTGAATACCGAATCGATCTCACCATAATGGTGACCGTTAGCTGGACTGAGGTAAGTAGATCACAGTGTATGCTGGGTCTGGTACCGAGGACAACTGTGAAGGCAAGGGGTACCCCTAGGTACAAATGCTCTGACCGTGATGGGTTCGGTTATCTGGGCCCAGGTGAATAAAGGGTCTAGTACAGAAGACACCTAGGGAAGCTGGTGCTCTCCTAAGTACTAACTTGTGAGTGGAGTTAATAACCAGCGCCAAAGTCTGTTGGGTGCTGTCACCGAGTCTGTGCCATGTAAATAGCTGTAATTGGATGGCAATGTCAGCAGGGTATCTGATCTATCTGCTGAACCCGTTAATTAATAATAGGAGCAATTAATGTGCCAAACGTATAGAAGACACTGTCCTTATATTCTTGGGTCTTTTATGCCCCAATATTGAAAACTCCCAAAACAGAGGACTTATTGAGGGATCCTTTTGCAAAAAAATTCAAATTTTGGATACAATTTTTTTCATTTGTCTAGATGCTAGAGACTACGTTATGTAACATTGTTATCTATTGTACAAAAAAAAACAAAACATCTATTGGCACATTTACGTGGAGGAGTTGCAGTCAATGTAATGGAGTGATTAGAAGAGAATGCTTCTCTCACCCCCACACAGGTAAACACCATAAAACAAATGGCTACTATGCTCGGCAACTTAAGTACATATGAATAAACCTCAGAGCCTGGCGCTACTAGCCCTAAAGAGAGCAGGCATCACGCGGAGGCTTGTAAATAAAAAATAACCCTATACATACCGGAGACTGAACCTATAATACAGGTACATATGTTGTTTGCATCTTCAAATGCCTATTTGGTCTTTTATACAGTATGTAGACAAGACTATGAATAGCCTTAAAGAAAGGTTAGCTCAACGTAATGGTAACATTAAAAATGCTATGTCTGATACATCTGTAGCTCCACATTTCAGGAAAATGAGGAACAACTCATCACAGTTAAGGTATCAGCTCATGGACCACATTAAGCCATTGCTTAGAGGTGGAGACAGAGAGAAACTATTATTAAAAAGAAGCAAAATAGACCTTCTGTACACATTAGACACAGTCGCGCTGAGGGGTGGTTTGAATGAAAGAAAAGGGACACAGGGAGATCCAAAGGTGAAGATAAAGATGTATTAAACAGACAAAATAAAGCAAGTAAAAACTTAAATATGTGAAGCCTGTAGTTCAGTGGTGATGGGAATTGGGAAAGTGATGGAACCCTTAGGGGAATGGGAATGTTTAGTTTGCTTTGATACAGTAAGATAACGGGTGTTAGGTCTGAGGACAAGGCATTGTGCCCTGAAACGTCACCATGATTGGTCCTGCTCTGATAATGGATTAAACACAGAGTAAGCTTTTTTTACATGCCTGATTACTGTGTGCTTCCTTCAATCTTCTGCTCACTACCATATTTGTATAAAGTTACCATATCCCCTCTTAGATGCCTCTTTTCTAATGTAAATAAATCTAATTTAGCTATCCTCTCCTCATAAATTAGATTGTCCATCCCCTTTATTAATTTGGTGGCTCTTCTCTGCATTCTCTCTAGTTCCATAATGTCTTTTCTTAGGATTGGTGCCCAAAATTGTACTCCATATTCAAGGTGTGGTCTTACTAATGCTTTGTAAAGGGGCATAAGATCTTGTTTACCTGTGCAGCGACTGCATGACTTTGGGCAATATTGCTAATCCTGCTGTCTACAAGCACTCCTAAATCCTTCTCCATCAAGGTTTCCCCCAATTTATCCACATTTAATTTGTAAGTCGCCTGGTTATTTTTGTTTCCCAAATGCATAACCTTACATTTATCTGTATTAAACCTCATCTGCCATTTACCTGCCCAAGTTTTCAGTCTATCCAAGTCCTTCTGGAGAGAAATTACATCCTGCTCCGATTCTACTACCTTACACAATTTAATGTCATCATCAAAAATGGACACTTTGCTCTTTATGCCAACCTCAAGGTTATTAATAAACAAGTTAAAAGGCAGGGGTCCTAGTACCGATCCTTCAGGGACTCCACTTACAACTTTAGCCCAACTTGAAAAGGTTCCATTCATGACCACTCTCTGTTGTCTATCCTTCAACCAGTTTTCAATCCAGATGCAAATATTTTTTACTGAATCCAATTTACTTTATTTTGTACACTAGCCATGGGATGCACAAACTGGGGGAGGGGTAGGGGAGGGGTGCTAGATTTTTTTTTGGGGTGGGGGGGTGCAGCGCTTACAGTGGTCCTGCGTCATTCCCCAAGGCATTTAAACTAAATGCCGGCCGATCATGCAAAGCCTCTGTAAGGCCTCGGCCATGTTTACCGCTTGCTGGCGGAAGCGTGCTGAGGCGCGCTCCCGCTCAGCACTGAGCCCCTACAGCCGCAATTAGAGCGGCTTTAGTAGGGCTCACCTGCGCTTCTGCGCGCTTGTGGAAGTGCAGGTCTTAGGGGAATTTAAAATTCCTCCGCTTGCCGGCGCAACAGGCCGGTCATGTGAGCGGTTCGCCCAATGAGGGCAACCCAACTCCGTGATGTCCCAACTCCGTGACGCGCCCGCCCCCGGCCCGCCCCCTGACAGCCCGCTGGGAAAGCACTCGCTTTCCCTGCGCCTCAGCGCGCCTCAGCACGCCAGCAGGGAGCATGGCCGAGGCCTAAGTCTGTCTTACCTTGACTCAGACAGCTTCACGACGCATCGCCATGGAAAAGCGGCATCAAATGACACCATACCGTGGCGTCGTTACAAACTTAAATATACTTTGGCCAAAGAATCAAACCAAAATGACCCTTACTTATGAGAAAGAAAACAGATAATCAATTAACTATATAAATTTGTCATATCAGATGTAGCCCTGAGGCTTCTTGTCTCTTGTTGTATACCCGCACACGAGACAGGGAAAACTAGTTCTTTTAGAATGAAGGTTAATTCCTTCGTTGCTCTACTTTAACCTGTTCAGGGCTCTATTGAGACATTCGTCAAATGTCCTACACCCTCTTTGCCCTAAATTGCAGGGGAGGTCTGCTACCAGCTCTGAGGGCACACTTGTTGTACAGATACGTGTTTTGGAAGGCATGTTAGTCAAAGGATACTGTACAATATACATCACTCTCGCCCATCATTTATTGTGTGACTGAAAAGGAGCAAATTCCACCCAGTTCACAACCCGGGGCAAACGTTCCACACAACTTTTTATAATATTAGTTTGTCATCCTGCATCAGCAAGACTATGGCATTGTCATCATTCCCCTGTGCCATTCGCAGTTATGTTGCAAATCTTTGATGTTTTAGAGACATAGATAATTAACCAGGATCAAGCCAAGAATCACATGTTCAGTCATATGTTTTACAACGTGCCCATAAAAAAATAAAAACACATTAACACAATGACGGTTTAAAGGACAAAGATTTGATTTATTTCTGTCTGGCACAGAACACGACAATGTAAGGGTGCTAACGGATTTAGACATTGGCCATGCACTCTCTCTAAAGGCTGCGCCCTTCTGACAGGCAAATAACAATGTTATTCCAAGGGTGTCAAGTATCACATCTCCAGGATTGTGACTACATATTTAATAAGTAACATGCTCATTAGTTGATACTTTCCATGCTCTCTCAGTGCATTTAATAACTTTTATTTAGGTGACATCATACAAATATGTATGTTTTGATGTAGGGGTGGGTGGCCCGGAACGTTGTTACGCTTATCTGATTTTATTGCAATATGTGAGATTAAAATAAAAAATGTTAAGCAGACCTTGCTCTAGGACAGGGGTGTGCAAACTTCTTGAGCTGCGCCCCCTTACCCGGGAACTGCAGCGTTTGCGCCCCCCCCTCTCCCAATGAATCGGCATCAAATGACATCGCGGGTCATGTGACATCACGTGACCCCGCCGCGTCATTTGACGCCGCGTTGCCATGGCAATGCGTCGCCTAAGACCCACAGAGAGCAGGTATGTGAGTTACAGAGAACTCACGCCTCCCCCGGCATTTCATTTAAATGCCGTGGGGAAGAGTGCGGAGCCTCTGTAACTGCCCACGCCCACCCCCTAGAAATTCTCCCGCCCCCCTTGGGAGCGCGCCCCCCAGTTTGCGCACCGCTGCTCTAGGATACTGTGTGCTACACCTCTCCTGTTCCTAATTTATTCACCCAGTTGAATCAACTCATGGATCTTAGCACCAGAGAAGACTTTGACTGTGTGTTGGGTGTAACTCATTGATGTTCACGACTGCAGATCGGGCACCCTTTATTTTTAATGTAGTGAACAGCAATGCTTGTTTTTGTATGATACAAATAGAGCAAGCAAACTGGAGCTGTCTATGTGCTGGTTGCTGGTTTTGATTTGCATTAGAGAATACAGTGCACATTGAGTCTGCAGCAAATTGCACTTGCCTAGAACTGTTTGGCCCTTGGAATGCTGTGAGGGAGTTTATAGGACAGGGACGGCCAACTTCAGTCCTCAAGGGCCACCAACAGGTCAGAATTTCAGGATATCCCTGCTTCAGCACAGGTGGCTCAGTCAAAGACTGAGCCACTGATTGAGCCACGTGCTGAAGCAGAGATATCCTGGAAACCTGACCTATTCGTGGCCCTTAAGGACTGGAGTTGGCCACCTATGGAATAGGGCATATAGGAAGATAGGGAGTGAAAGAGTTAAGGTCAATCAATGTTCTCAGCCCAGGGGACCACACCCTAGCTTCCATGTCTGCCTAAAGTGCAGGGATTGTTCCCAAACATCTCCTGATTGGCTCTGGAGGTTGAAAGGGAAACTCCCTGAGGTCAGTCTTTTCACAACCTTTGAAGGAACAGGCTCCCAGAGGGCTTGTCTGGGGAAGAGCTCAGATTCCCACCCTGCACCAGACAGAACTACGCTTTGTTTGTATGGCAGATCTGTGCTCTCTTTGTTTTGCGGTTTTGACACTGCTCATATACAGTAAGGGTATTGCAACCTGGATCTCCCTGCCTGGGAAATAAAGGACTTTTCTTTGAACAGAAGTTGGTGTAAACTCCTTTCTGACCCTAACTAGGAGGCCAATCCGTCACAAGTGTTCATTTGCTTGTGCCCTATGGCATTTTTATACCTGGCCTGTATAATTTAAAGGAGTATTGAACAATCCAGGGAAATGTGTGCGATGTGAATGCCTTTTGGAGTTTTTGCTTTTAAGCAGTGTTAAATGTTAAAGATTAATGGATACAGCCAGAATCATGAATACATTCTTATGTAAATTATGGACACGGTGGATTTGATGATAGTTTATACATTACAACTGATCTGGTGTTCGTGCATAAACTGTGACTGAATCAAGCAATTTCTGGTTGTCATAGAATTGTGTGTGGACCATGCTCCATTTACTTGGCTTCACATATTATTTTTCCCATATTTCACATCGGATGCTGAGTTTCTTTGTCATTTTGGTATAATTGTTAGTTACAAGGCGCTGTGTTCCTATAAATTACCTAGGCTTGTTATCTTGTATATGTTGTAAAAATAGAAGAAAATCCACTGAACCATGTTGGCTTTTACGAAGCTACAATGCTGGTAATCAATGTATAACACTTACCACAATGAGAATACACACCGATATACAGTGTTTGTACTTTCAAAGTTAGGAGTTTGTGGTCCAAATCCTAAATTTCCTGGTCACAAATCCCTATTATATGAGTGAGGTGACTCACGTGCATCAAACACACACACAATTCTTCTCCTCACTTTTAAAGCTTTACACTCTTCTGCCCCTCCTCACATCTCAGCCCTAATTTCTCGCTATACACCATCCCGACTCTTGCGTTCTGCTCAAGGATGCCTTCTCTCTACCCCTATTTTTATCTAAGCCCTCTCCTGCCTTAAACCTTTCTCACTGACTGCCCCGCACCTCTGGAATGCCCTTCCCCTCAATACCCGACTAGCACCCTCTCTATCCACCTTTAAGACCCACCTTAAGACCCACTTGCTTAAAGAAGCATATGGGTAACTCTGTGGCTCAGGGGTGAGCAAACTGGGGGTGCGAGATTTTTTTGGGGTGTACGCGGGCGGTTGCAGAGGTCCCGCGCTCTTCCCCAAGGCATTTAAATGAAATGCTGGGGGACCGCACGAGGCCTCTGCAACCTCTACTTACCGGGATCCAGCCGGCTCACGACGTGTCCCCATGGCAACGTGGCGTCAAATGACATCATGTTGTTTGAAGGATAATGCTGCACTCCCCCCAAAAAAGGAATAACAATCAATAAATACCAGTGCTCCTGGTTCAGGAATCTATGCTAGGCACTCCCAATATCCTATGAAAGGAAAAAACCTGAGCACTGAGGATTGCTGCTTAGAAAATTTATTCAGCCAATGATCTGACGTTTTGGCCACAAGGGCTTTTCTCAAAGGTAAATGGCAAATTACATCATGCCACATGACTGACAGCTTTTCCATGGGAACGCGACGTCAAATGACGCCGGATGAGGGAGAGAAGTATGGGCCTGGGAAGGAGATATGGGCCTGGGAAGAAGGGGGTGGGGGGAGGGAGAAGGAGGTATGGGCCTGGGATGGAGATATGGGCCTGGGAAGGAGAAGTTGGGGGGGGAGGGAGAAGGAGGTATGGGCCTGGGATGGAGATATGGGCCTTGGAAGTAGGGGTGGGGGAAGAAGGAGGTATGGGCCTGGGAAGGAGGGTGTGGGGGGGTGGGGGGAAGAAGGAGGTATGGGCCTGGGAAGAGTAAAGTAGTTATGGGCCTGGGAGAAGGAGGGGGTGTAAAGGATGGTGGTATGGACATGGGGAGGAGGTATGGGTCTGGGGAATAAGGGGGATGGGATGTGGGGAGGTATGGGTCTTGGGAAGTATGGGACCACATTGGCCGACCTGAAGCCTCAGAGCAGAGGGGCATGCTGTGCATGTTGCTATAGGCCCTAGGAGGAGCCCATGTCCCCGCAGATATGCCTGGAAGAGTGGGGCATCTGTCATCAGAGGAGAGGGTTCCCAATACTCCGGTTATTAAAACTTGATCCCGGTCAGGGTAAGAGGAAACACTGCTGATATAGAATTTCTTTTTTACAGAGTCTGAGAGCTGTTCAAAAGTTTGTGAATTGTAGATTTAGACTCAATTATTTGAGGACTTCACAATGAAGCATATGATATGGGCAAAAATACAAAGTATAGCAAGTGCTTACACCATTATCCTAAATGTTCCTGAAATGAAGTATGTCCTTGATGTTCAACAGAAGCATCATGTGCTTTAACTAAAAGCTTCACAAAGGGTATTAGTGTTTATTTGACTGTTAGTTATATAACTGAACATCTGATTACTTTGTATTTAATGAGAGTAGATATTAATGTTTCAGAATGATGTCACCTCAGTTGCAAAGCTAGTGCAAAGTTGTAGAAGCTATTTTGGTCCTTAAATTCATTGGGGCCTATTCATTAAACTGAGAGAGTGCTGATTAGCACCTCCATCCCAAAGAAACTCCCATTGACTTCAGTGGGAGTTTCCATGTGATCGTGCCCTGGTGAGCACTATCGCCATTTAATGAATAACCCCACCTTGTGATATCTTTTAATGGGTCATCAAGGTGTAGATTATGTAACGGTATGTATGTAAGAGGGTGTATCAAAGCCTCAACAATCTCTTCTTTATTTGTTATGAACAAGTAACCTGTTCGGCCAACATATAAAGATTTACACAGAAACACACCAAATTATTAGTAAGATGAAGCCCCAGATTGTAAAAATGAGTCAATCGTAAGATTTGTTGGACAACCACATACCTAAGCACTAAGCAGACGCAGGAAATAGGGTTGTATGAAATCTTACAGCTGTAAAAAGGTTTTTCTTGTAGCTTCATCATATGGCTACTAATATGCATGGAGTGCATTTAGTGGATGATACCCAATAGCGTCTTTTATCCATTAGGGGTATTAACCCCTTGTGTAGCAACAGTAATTACCTGCTACTCAGAAGTTGTGTAACTCGTCACACGGATGTATACAAAGTTTGTGAGAGTTATATTTGTATCAGTCCTATTATTTTCGGTCATAGCATTACAACACAGTGCTGTGTAACCTATGGCTCACTGATACATTGGAGCAAGCGCTATTTAAGAAAGACACTGTGTGTGTATATATGTTTTGGTGTATACACTCTATACAACAATAATATAGGGCTATCCATGTGTATATACTACAGATAATTGCAACTACAATATATCCTGAGCTACAACCAATAGGCGTATGGCGACTAAGTGCCCCTGAATAAGCATAGATCAATACTATATGCACTTAATAGATGTCTAGAAGGAATTTTGACACTAGCGACACTCTACTATCATATAATGTGCTATAGTGTATGACTATGCATATATCTGAATAACTATACCTACATATACACAACATATATGAGGTTAATTGTTTAAGGCATATTTTAGTGGTTTTATTTGATTTTAACATTTTATTGCACTTAGAAGAGTTAAAAAGTATATAATACAATGTTATTGTTTTTGGGTTTTACCCCTCCTGGTTGTTGCATCATGTGTATGCTGGGACTAATTAGTTCCCTACTATTGTTTGTTTTACTATAGGCTGAGTGCAAATCAGTGGGTTTCTTTGTGTGACCACTTCTTGGTCATTTGGTAAATATATACATTATTCCCCATGCACCGCCAATATGTTCATACTATGTGAATATTAAGGTAGAGTTATGATTATATTCCTATAATCCAACCACATTCCTGGCCAGAAAATGTGGCTGTGGCATTTAGGGGAAAATCTGTAGGTTACGAACACCTATAGTATATCAGGAGTGACCAGCTCAATTATACAGCCACTAAATGAGCCAACTATGCTGAAGCAGGGATATCCTTAAAAACTGACTTGGTAGACCTTGAGGACTGGATTTGGTCACCTTGGACCTAAATCATCTCCTGGGCACAGAATGATGGGAGATTCCACTGAATTATACAATATGTTTAGGGTAGCTTTCTGTTAGTTTCCTCCTACAGGGCTACTATTATGACACAGAAAAAAGTGCCTGAGTACTGTAGGTTACATGCTACTTTAATTTATATCCAATTAAGACCTGAAGTATTAGAATATCCAGTTGTTGAAACAACAAGGCTTGGACACAAATTGGGGAAAGTATGCTTCAGCACTGGCCCCTGAGCATGTTAAAGCTCAGTTAACAATGTGACAATATACTGTAGGTAGTATATGTGTAATTGTATTTATAAAGCACCAACAGTGTACAACACTTTACAAATTTACAATACATGGGGGATAAAGAACGAACAATGGGGATACGAGCAGAAAGTAAATGACAAAATAAGGCAATGGGAAAGCTTGCTCCAAAGAGCTTACAACCTAAGTGGTATATTTGGAGACTTCAAGACTGTAGGTGTAGTGCATTTATTTGGTCAAGTGCATCTGTAGTCAGTAGTGGATGCATAAAGCATTTGATGAGAGGCTTATTTTATTTGGTCACATTTCAGCCGGGATTTAAAAATGGAAAGTGAAGGTGCATGGCAGATATTCAGTGGAAGAGAGTCTCATACTGTCGATATGGAGAGATTAGTGAAAAGGTTTAGACGTGAGAGGGCAGCAGAGGTAAAAGATCCAATATATATATATATAAACAAACATCACAGCTTGCACTCAATTTACTGGTTCATATAGACAGGTGCTAGTCGCAAATAATAGAAAAACAACATTAAAGATCCTATTCCAGGACCGAAACGTCGGATTGGGTGACTTATCTTTTCTATTCAAATGCCCAATACAGTTTTTCATGATTACTGAACCGAGTGCAGTCTTTCTTTACCGGACGAGAGAATGGTAATGTTGTATATATATATATATATATATATATATATATATATATATATATATATATATATGCAAATATAGCTGTATGCTCATCTGCATGTCTTAGGCAGGTCTGCAACCCCGCCTTTCCCCATTATCACCCAGCATACAGCACTTCCACTGCAGCAAGGGATTCTGGGAAATGACATGCAAATGAGCACACAGTGTCACTTTTTGCCTCAATAACCATTTTTAACATGGTTCCCTATAGGCTTAAGCTTGCTGCATGGTCACAGCTTCGAGCACAGCCAGGGTTAAGGTGCATACCCAGAAAACCACCCACAGACAGCTGTTTCGACCTTGATGGGTCTCATCAGTGTGGGGTTGATTTTACTGGGAATGCAAGAGAGGCTTATGGGATAGGCCAAACCATAATACTGAGTTAAGTTATGGTGAGTAAAAAAAGTGACAAAAACCCTCCACAGGAAAGCAAATATGCAAATATAGCTGTATGCTCATCTGCATGTCTTAGGCAGGTCTGCAACCCCGCCTTTCCCCATTATCACCCAGCATACAGCACTTCCACTGCAGCAAGGGATTCTGGGAAATGACATGCAAATGAGCACACAGTGTCACTTTTTGCCTCAATAACCATTTTTAACATGGTTCCCTATAGGCTTAAGCTTGCTGCATGGTCACAGCTTCGAGCACAGCCAGGGTTAAGGTGCATACCCAGAAAACCACCCACAGACAGCTGTTTCGACCTTGATGGGTCTCATCAGTGTGGGGTTGATTTTACTGGGAATGCAAGAGAGGCTTATGGGATAGGCCAAACCATAATACCGAGTTAAGTTATGGTGAGTAAAAAAAGTGACAAAAACCCTCCACAGGAAAGCAAATATGCAAATATAGCTGTATGCTCATCTGCATGCATATATTTATAAAGAAGTTGGATAGAAAATCCAATTTACCAATACAAGTCCGCAGTAATTACAGCTATTAGTAGAGGGCATTTTAACTTGTTTCCAATTGAAAGAAGCTGTGAGAAAAAAATGTTAATGCACAAATTTCTTAATATATAAATCAATACTAAAAAGTAAAAAGCAAAAGCAAAAAAAGATTTGGCTCAGGCTGATACCTTTGCAATTTAATATGTGCTAAAACTAGGTCACTGATTATCTGACAGCAAAACCAAATGATACATTAATTTTTTTACTTCGTTATAGATAACGTGATTAAACCCTTTTAAGGCAAATCAAAATGTTGACTTTTGAACATTCCATTTAACCTTGTCCTGGTTTGACAATTCCCCACTATTTTTGCTCTAAAGTAACTATGATTACTGATACATAATGTCTCTGGATTTTGTCATCACGCCATTTAATAAATACTGTTTGATGTCTCTGTTTGATGTCCATATTCGATTCAGAAGCCTTTCATATTTATAAATGTGTCTAACAGTGAAAAAGCGCTCGGTTTTGTACTTTTATGAACTTGCCTTATCTATTTGACACACACACACGCACACACAGCATGCATGATGCTATCTGTTGTTTAAACAGCCCCGTTCTTTGGGAGGCAGAGCATGCTAATCCAGGCACTGTACAATTAATAGGCAATGGAAGACTCGATGCACACATGTACAGTATTACATTAGCATTTCATACACTTTGCAATGTCATTTTACTTTGATGTGTAATTGAATTTTATATGATGTCCAGAAAAACAAATCAGCTGCAGGAACTGGTTCCTGGTAGTTGTATTGAGACAAAGACATTGGAAGGAAATTTGTAGCAAAGACTCAGGATGTATTCATATATCTGAAACAAAAATGGGACCAAATGGACAATCCTTGGTTGGCACAACTATTGTAATACAAACATAACCCCACTATTGTAAACTCTCCTGTAAACGGGTGGATTCAGGACTGTGTTGTAGATTCAGACACTCTTTGGCGCAGCCTTTATTGCATCATAACCATATTTACAGAAACCAAAAACGACAAATAAAATAATGCAGTTGATGGTACCTTTCAAATACCCATCTAAATGCTCTGCCTGAGCCTCTCATATTAGTTGTTATCAGCCATCTCTAGAATCAGTGCAGCATTGTCTCCCCATGGAGGCTCTCTGCAGGTCTTTAATGTCAATGTCTAATCAAAACGCACTGAAGTCCACCTGTGCCGGAACTTCTAACAGCCCAACACCATACCCGTTAACCCCCTCACTGCCACATCTCCCTTCAAAGAAGCTCACTGATCTCTGGCCCATCCTCCCAGAGCTCACCCCTCCGCACCTTTTTAACTTGGGAGGTTCTAGCATTTTGCTGACTGAACAGGACTCACTGTGGTTGCTTCCCCCCATACAGAGATAAATGGAAGGGTTCACAGTTTAGTGTTAGGACCTGCATTAATTTGGTTATACCTTGACTTTGGTATGTCGGCTTATGACGCTTTGGCCAAAGGGTTTAACTAAATAACCAATATTATTATTATTGAAGTATTTAAACTTTATACTTATTACTTTATATGTTTTGTCAATTGGATATTGAACCCTTCATTGTTTGCGGACACCATGCACAAAAAGAAAAACATGAACCCATCTCCATTTAGATGACAGGGAAAATGTGTTACAAAGTTTGTAATGTAATAGCTATAAATAGGTTTTCAATAAATCTTGTTATTGTGTTTTACTGGTTTCCTGAATAGACAATGCAAGTCCTGTGTCAGAATTATCCTTCTTTCAATATATATTGGCAGGAATTGAATTAACTGTGTTGTTATCCTACTAGTACAGTGTACGGTACAGTACAGTTTGACCAGTTCATTTTCTTCAATTTAGCTGCCACTTTATTATACTACAGGTTCTAGGTCATTGTAGGGATCTGCAGGGCATTTTGTCAGTTTCCATAAAAATATGTGCTCACTTAAGCATATCCTACATAGCCCATATTGCCCTGTCTAGGTTGCTGGAGCTAAACAAGCTGCCTCCTCACCAGCTAAAAATAGAGGTGTCTACACGCAGAAATTCAAAATGATATATGCTTGAGCATCTCTATGAGCAGCAGAAGGTGGTTGAAGGTTCTGTAGTGGAGTATGCCAGGCAGCTGTGTGGGGCCTGGACAGTGGTATCTGATGGGAGGAGTAGTGTGTAGATCGGTTAGACTGCCGCTCCAAGAAAAAATGGGTAACTCACCAGCAAAAGAGGATTAAAACCAATTTAATAGTCTACCTTGAAAAGTATTTAAAGCCAGAGACAGAACATGAAACACAGACAGAGCTTAGTGCACATCCAATGACACCTATATACGGTACAGTGTCTAAATATATATATATATATAGATATCTTTTGAATAAAATGGTCTTTTAGTTTAACTCTTTGGCCAAAGTGTTGTAAGCCCTTGAGCCTCTACACGGCAGACCACATCTCAAGGGTACCTAACACTAATATAAATTCTTAATAACCTGTACATTACCAGGAAGAGTGATTTATAATAAATCTGTCAAAATTAGTTGCATAGTTCTAGGTCTGATTGAAGCTCTTATTACATTATCATGAAAAGCACTCTGTATTAGAGTTGTCGCAATCAACCTGTAAGCAAGTTCCCCTGAGAGTGAGAAATGCAATGGAGTGAGCTTTTAACCATTTAAAAGTGGGAGGGGGTGAGCTTCAAACTAGAGAGGAGGAGCCACCCTCCAAATCAGCCATGACCAGCTGAACAAGAATTGTAAAACATACAGGACACCTACAAGCCCTCCCGCTTTCAAATGGTTAAAAGCTCACTCCATTGCATCTCCCACTCTCAGGGGAACTTGCTTGCTTGCAGTTTGATTGTGACAAATCTAATACAAAGTGCTTTCCCTGGTAATGTACAGTTTAATAAGAGCTTCATTATGGCCCACGTATATATATAGAGGCACTGTACCGTGTATAGGTGTCATTGTATGTGCACTGAGCTCTGTATGTGTTTCATGTTCTGTCTCTGGTTTTAAATATATATTGCCATGCTCAGTAACACTCCTCTGTGACACTTATATGCTTATATATATGTTGTAGTTATTTTGGGGGTTCAATATGAGCTTGTAGGTGTCCTATATGTTTTACCTTGAAAAGTAGATAGAGTTGTGTCGTCCGAGCAAAACCGGTAATGTATGGACAGTTGCATAGGAAACCGAGTATAAGCTCAATGAGGGCAATAAAAAGTGTAATAGTATACAGTATATATATAAATTGGATAAACCGGAGCATGTGAAGGTGAAATAAAGTAAATTGGAGGATGTAAAATAGGAAGAGACACAACAATGGGGTAAGAGGAATGGAGTGAAAACTAATTTGCTTGAAAGGGGTAAGTGAAGCCACGCAAAAATGTGTACCTCTGTTTGTTGTAGCCCCGTGTCTCTGGGGCGCCGGGTGTGGATAGACAATACACTCATGATAACACACTGTCCTGTTTCTCCGGCTGACTTGTCTGTGTGTCAGCTGTTGAGGAGATCCTCCGATGACATCTGTATACAGCGTCCTGTTCAACCGGCTGATGTATCTCTGCCTGAGAATCAGCTGGTAACTTAGTCCTCCGTAGCCCCCGAGGCTTTTGGTCGATTGAGTAGATAGATAGAGTAGTGTGTAGATCGGTTACACTGCCACTCCAAGAAAAAATGGTTAACTCACCAGCAAAAGAGGATTAAAACCAATGTAATAGTCTACCTTGAAAAGTATATAGCGTTGTATCTTCCGAGCAAAACCGGTAATGTATAGACAGTTGCATGGGAAACCGAGTATAAGCTCAAGGAGGGCTACAAAAAGAGTAATAGTATACAGTATATATAAATTGGATCTCCTCAACAGCTGACACACAGACAACTCAGCCAGAGGAACAGGACGGTGCGTTGTCATGTGTATTGTCTATCCACACCGTGCAAGCCATCGACACGAGGCTACCACAAACAGAGGTACACATTTTTGCGTGGCTTCACTTAGCCCTTTCAAGCAAATTAGTTTCCACTCCATTCCTCTTACCCCATTGTTGTGCCTCTTCCTATTTTACATCCTCCAATTTACTTTATTTCACCTCTACAACCCGGTACATGCTCCGGTTTATCCAATTTACACTGTATACTATTACACTTTGTGTTGCCCTCCTTGAGCTTATACTCGGTTTTCTATGCAAGTATCTGATGGGAGACCTGTGTATGCTGCTGAGGTCTTCTGAGGCAGTCACATCTTGTGAGCTGTGAAAATGCTGGCATAAGGCAGATCATCCCTCTGATTTTCCTCTAAAAAAAGACATTAATGAATATGCAACATAACGGTGATTATGATGAATGTCTGAGAAATTACCCTTTGTTGTCTTATCAAACGGAGAGATAAATACTTTCAGGCAACACTCTTAGACCCTCACCTTTCAAAGAATGAAAGCCATTGTGTCCAATGAGGAAGAGACGGTGGCAAATTGCAAGGAGAAGCTAATTGCTTGTGGTAAGGCAGTGATGGAAAAGGAGGAAAGGCATCGAGAGGAGGGATATGAAGCAGAAGCTTCACAGAGTGGCATCAGTGGTGGTAAATTCCACACAGAAACAGACAACATAGTGTTCATCATCCTCATCAGCAACAGCATTGACACAATGACACTAAACTACTTTGCTCCTCTCAGGGCTCAAGTCAAGTGAAGTATAAGTTGTAGTGGTGGAGGTGACAGCAGAACGTATTGAGACTCATCACTATGGCATGGTACGCAATAGTGCAGAAACAGCCACCTCCAATTCAACAAGTGCTATGGACATGGTGGACGTGTATATTAGTAATACTTCAGTCCTGCCTCCTGACTCTGATCCACTTGAATACTGGGGGCTAAAATAGAAGCATGGCCTGCTCTTGCAAAGGTGACAGTTGAGTGGCTCAGTTGTCCTCCTACAAGCGTGTTGTCAGAGTGTTTAGTGGAGCTGGTGCAATCATAAGTGAGTGCCGGTCTAACCTGTACAATAACACTGACATGCCACTGGCTTTTGTTGATCATTAGGAGCATCATCATTATCACATTGCCAACTTGTAAATTGTACTGTATTGTATGTCTTTATGTAGCACCAAAAGTATTCTCAGCACTTCACAAAGCATACAGTACAGGGAATTATAATAATACAATAAGTGCAGCAAAATCAGACAATAGGAAAGGAAATCCCTTCCCCGAAGAGATGACAATCTAAGAGGTTTGATGGGAAACATACAGAGACAGCAGGTGAGGGAGTAAGTGCTGTAGATGGCAGTGCTTGTCCACACTGGGTGGTAGGAGTGACTGAGTGTGCGACAATAGCCATGAGTGCTATTAGGATGCTTGAATTGTGGCGCGAGTTTTAAGGTTAGTCAGTATTAAATGACAAGGTTAACACCATATACAGGGGAAGAGATGGCAAGCAGACGTGGGTACAATATTTATATTTTATTTTGAAACATCTTGTGGGGGTTTCAAACAAACTGGCACTCAAACTTCTCTGCCAACTACAACAACCATAACATCTATTTTGGAATTTAGCAGGCCAGCCACCAAATGTAACATCTAGGATGGCATAGTGCTTAGTTTACTGAATGTATGCATCTCCTAACTACTAGTTACTACCAGTGTGTTCCAACTCTCAGTAACGCATGGGTGGGAGGATGGGCCCAGGGACATACTATTACCCTGTGAAAAACACTCTTTAGAGTACCTGTGTGTCTAACTGAACACTGACGGTCTAGTAGCACAGGAAAAATAACAGAGATCAGAGATCAAAGAGGCTGAAATTTTAAGACAAACTTAGCTAAGCGTTGCAGCTCCTGCTGTTGACTTACTGTAGGCATTGATTAAGACACACTTGTCAGTGCCAGTAGCTTGTGTCCATCCTTACACCATCATCTCACAGCCAATTTGCAAAGGGCATCATATTCATATTCAATTTTGTGTAGTTCCAAACAAGCCAGCACTCAAACTGCTTTGGCTTCAGCATTTTCCGAGTCTGCCCACAACTGTTCCAAATAATGGAAATGCCGGAGGGGCTTCCCTTCTAGAAGCAGAACTCCTAGAAAAGTGGACCATGGAGCCTGCCTGGTCTTGCTGTGCCATTTTGGAGAAACAGTGGATGATCTCTTCCTTCAGAGGGTGGTGGTGGTGTCCCTCATACACTGACCCTGATCCTTATGCCTGGAGGCAGATGAGGATACAGATGTTCGCTGACAGTGCCTCTTCCAGTGGTCATGGTAATTGCACACGGTGCATTGCCACATCTCCTTTGGCTGTAGCAGGAAACCAAAAAGCCTTCTATTGGAAAATGAGCTGAGGACAGATGAGACTGGGTATCAGAGCGGTGTGGTTCAGATTAGTTCAATTAGCACGTGACCACTTACCTACAAGTGCCAAAGCATGTGATGTGTCTGCTTTGCTATACAAAATATCACAATTCTTGATACAAAAGGAAAACATGAGTCAAGGGAATTACTAATGTGCTTCCTTTTGAATACCTTGTTCTTCGTGCCAGTGAAGGAAAAAGGCAAATGAACTTGCATAAATAATTTAACAAGAAAAATGCAGATCATATTTGAAAAGTTAATTACACAAAAAAACCCAGTTTTGATGATCTTGAAGTAACTCGATTTTTATCTGCAAATATCAAAAGCCACCTTTAGACATTTATATATGTGGAAACAAATGTAACAATATAAATATGACATTTTTAGGTACCTCATTATATTTATTTAATTTTACCAGTACAAATTCCTCAAACAAACATTTACGGTTCTTTTCAGAAATATTGTAATGCTGGTTGTACCTCGCTTGATAGCGTCAGAGATTCCTTTTATGTCAGCAGAAGATTAGAGCGTGCTCTGTTCCCACCATGATGTGGTTGACATGTGCTGCCAGCAGCTTCCAGGTTTAACCAATTAACCTGAGCCATAAGGTTTAAAAGACAGCCTGAGAATACAGCCAGTGTCTCACACAGAGGTCTAGGAGATGGCTGTCAGTATGGAGTCCTGAGAGGCTAGAAGTCTGCCATGAAAGAACTGTGTTTATTGGGTTACTAAATCTGTCAGGGTAAGAACTACTTATTGTAGGTAGACAAAGGCAGTGCACTGCCTGAAAAGATGGAGGAGGCTAACGGTGGCAGAAAGAGAGTTCCTTTATTGGATAAAAGGATCAAACATAACCCCTGGATGTCACAGCAAACGCACACCTACGCGTTTCGGGTTGTGCGCCCTTTATCAAGATTTCATTGTTGTTTACAATAACATTGGAGTGGTCCTAGCGGAAGAATTCATCATTTATTAAGGGGACTTGCTTTTCTTTGATTCACCGGTTACCCACACCCTAAGAACTACTTATTGAATTTTGTTTAGTTAGCCTCCTGCTGGGGTGCACAGCTTTCGGCTGCTAAATGATACGTTCCTTACTGTATACTGTAGTGATGGCTTGCAGCAGACTCTTAAAATATCCTCCATACAGTTCCTGGGTTCACTGCAGTAGATCCCACCTCTTACACAACTTGTGGCTGGATGACCGTTGATCAGTGAGAAAACAGACTGTTTGCAGCAGGAGTGTAATGTTTATGTTGTCCACAGAGATAAAACAAATAACACTGTGGGAACACTGTTGCTTTGAGGCAAAGTAACAACATAAAACCTACTCCACTCAGCACTGGCAAGCTAAGCTGGTTCCCAGTCAAACCCCAGAATGTGTACTGCAGCAGTTCATTGGGAAGTTCTTGCCCTCACAGGTTTAGTAACCCAACAAACATAGTCCTTTCTAAAGCTCCGATTATACAAATGCACTGCAATGCGCGCGCGCATCTATGGTGTCACATTTGCGACGTCGCAGAGCAACGTGCACAAGCACATTCTGTGCGCACGACTGCAGGGGAGACAAGCCTGAGATCCTTATTTCCGTTACTACACTGCCTCTACCACAAATCCTCAAGGGAGACAGCAAATCCAACATGGAGAATCATGAAAACATGTATTGGATGTGGTTCATGGAGAATCCGTTAGTAGGAAGGTGTATTTTAGGAGGTAGACAAACAAATGTTCATCCAATCAGCAACGTGAGCAAACTGGTGAATTTGCTACTTTGTTTGCAGAGCTGCGGAAGCATGATAGAAAATTCTTTGAATATATGAGAATGAGTAAATCTACTTTTGATGATATTTTAGAACGTATAAGGGACTCTATAACACCTACACATACTAATTATTGCTGTATAATAAGTTCTAAAGAGAGACTTATGGTCACCTTAAGGTTAGTATTTTTTATTAAACTGTGTTTTTATTTATTTATTTTGCTAATATTTATATGTGATCGAAGAGTGTGTTTGCCTTTTGTATGACAAAAAAACATCAGTTTAGAGCGGGAGTGATGTGTATGGGTGTATAGATATTTATATATATATATATATATATATATATATATATATATATATATATATATATATATATATTTATTTATTTATATATCTTGAATTTTTTTTATATATATATATACTGTACATATAAACACACGCACGTTCACTCTGTGTTCACTCTATGTATCTATCTTTCACTGTCTCTTTGTATAGTGATATATATACTTTTTAAAAATACATATAATCACTCTCTCACTATAGAAATAGAGGTTGTATGATAACAGAGTTAACGTGCATGTTTATGTGTGTCTATTTCAATATATATATATAACAATATATATCTATATATATATAGATATATATATTATTTTTCCATCCCTATACACCAATAGGGACCACATAGTATCCACACACACTTTAAGTTGTGCTACAAACTCTCACATTTCCACACCCACCCACACCATTTATATCCCCTCTCACTCCACACACACCTTGTGTAGAGCACAGTTTATACTGTGGGCTCTCCATTCATTTTTATTCACACTGATACACATACACACTCTTTCTTCACTTGCTTTCAGTTACCCTTTGACACCTCCAGCCATAAATCTCATCCACACGGGGGAAGGACCAGCACAGATAACATTCCAAGAGACACTGTTTTTAAGTAATCCTTGCTTCATTCATTGTAACATCGCCGGAAGAAGAGATCAGTGTATCTCGAAAGCTCGCACAAATAAAAGTATTTAGTTAGCCACAGAACGGTATCATCTATTTATTTTTTGATTATATATATACATATATATATATATTCATGTAGAGGTATCAGTACCGTGTTAGCCGAGCTTCAATAATAAAAAAAATAAAAAAATAAATAGATGATACCGTTCTGTGGCTAACGAAATGCTTTCATTTGTGCGAGCTTTCGAGATACACTGATCTCTTCTTCCGGCGATGTTACAATGAATGAAGCAAAAGGTAAACTTAAAAACAGTGTCTCTTGGAATGTTATCTGTGCTGTTCCTTCCCCCGGTGTGGATGTGTTTTATGGCTAGAGGTGTTAAATGGTTACTGAAAGCAAGTGAAGAAAGAGTGTGTATGTGTATCAGTGTGAATAAAACTGGACGCAACCCCACATTGGACCGGTACATTGAAAGCTTCAGACACAGCGCCAAAACCACCATCCTGGACAAAGTAAGGAAACAAACATATAATCTGACACTGATGGAGAGGAGAGCCATAGAATTGCTAAAGGCCAACCGCAACATAACAATCAAACCTGCAGACAAGGGAGGAGCAGTGGTCATAATGAACACCACAGACTACCTGCGGGAAGCACACAGGCAACTCTCTGATTCAAGGTATTACACCCAACTGCAGGAGGATCCAACTAAAAAATACATGCGAGAACTCAACAGGATCATTAAAACACTCCCGATCCGCACAAGAGAACAAATTCTGGACCTGATACCAGCTAACCCAAAACCTGGCACATTCTACATGCTCCCTAAAATTCACAAAGAGGGCAACCCTGGGCGCCCTATTATCTCTGGATCTGGCACACTTACCGAGAATATTTCTGGCTGGGTGGAGGGCATTCTAAAACCACTTGTCAGGAACACACCCAGCTATATCCAGGATACCACCGACCTGCTAAACAAACTGAATGCAATTGGCCCCCTCCCAACAGGAACACTACTAGCAACCATGGATGTAGAGTCACTTTATACCAACATCCCCCACGAGGATGGGATTTCAGCCTGCAGATACTTTCTGGGACCGCAGGAGCCCCTCACAGAGACAGTGACTAAATGCATCGAATTTATTCTGACCCATAACTACTTCACATTTGGAAATGACACATACCTTCAGACAACCGGGACCGCTATGGGTACTCGAATGGCGCCACAGTATGCCAATCTGTTCTGCGCAAAACTGGAAAGTGACTTTCTGTCCACCTGTCACTTGAAACCCCTTACATACCTTCGCTACATCGATGACATCCTCCTGATTTGGACCTCTGGCGAACAGGATCTCCTACAGTTCTATGACAACTTCAATACTTTCCACCCGACCATCAACCTCAAACTCACCCATTCCCCGGTTGAAGTACATTTCCTAGACACCACCATTACTATAAAGAACAACCAACTACAGACCTCTGTATACCGCAAACCTACAGACAGAGCCAGCTATTTGAGGGACAACAGCTTCCACCCGACACACACCAAACATGCAACCATCTACAGTCAAGCCATACGATACAACCGGATATGCTCCGACACAGCAGACAGAGACCAGCGGATTAAAGCCTTGCGATCAGACTTTATAAACCGTGGATATAACCACAGAATTGTAGATCAGCAAATTCACAAAGCCACCAGAATACCAAGAAGTGATCTCCTTGAATACAAACAGAAGGAGACAAGCGACAGGGTACCTTTGGTGGTCACATATAACCCACACCTAGGAGCCCTACGCAAGATCGCCAGGAAACTACAACCCATCCTCCAGGAAGATACAAGACTGCAACAGGTCTTCCCTGAAGCACCCTTATTATCATACAGACAACCCCATAATCTCAAGAATATTATGGTGAGGAGTAAAGTATTCAGCAGTACAACTGAATGCGGACAAAACCATGCCAGGACCCAAGATGCAAAACCTGCGCAATGCTCTACACAGCGGACACAATACAAATACCACACAGGAATCGGGAATACGAAATCAGAGGAAGGTTCACCTGTTCTTCCAGCAATGTCGTGTACCTCATCATGTGCATGAAATGCCCAGGGGGCTGCTACTACATAGGTTGAGACAGGGCAGGGGCTAAACAAGAGAATGAACCTGCATCGCCACAGCATCACACGCGGTACAAGAGACAGTCCTGTTGGCGAACATTTCTCTGACTCTGGCCATAAGATGAACGATCTGAGGGTTGCCATACTCAAAGGTAATCTTAAAACCCCGAAAGAGAGACGGTTGCATGAATACAAATTTATGCAACTGTTCGGGACACTTAGCAGTGGCCTTAACAGAGATCGAAATTTTATGAGTCATTACTGACAGTAGTGAACTCTCGTCCCATAAGCGCTAAAGGCCATGTCTGTACATACTGTGCTATATGTATGCACACACAGCTGTCTCTCACACATACTAATACTCCTTGTTTTTCCATCCCTATATACCAATAGGGACCACTAAGTATCCACACACACTTTTAGTTGTGCTACTAACTCTCACATTTCCACACCCACCCACACCATTTATATCCAGTCCCACTCCACACACACCTTGTGTAAAGCACTGTATATACTGTGGGCTCTCCATTCATTTTTATTCACACTGATACACATACACACTCTTTCTTCACTTGCTTTCAGAAACCATTTAACACCTTTAGCCATAAAACACATCCACACCGGGGGAAGGAACAGCACAGATAACATTCCAAGAGACACTGTTTTTAAGTTTACCTTTTGCTTCATTCATTGTAACATCGCCGGAAGAAGAGATCAGTGTATCTCGAAAGCTCACACAAATAAAAGCATTTCGTTAGCCACAGAACGGTATCATCTATTTATTTTTTTATTTTTTTGATTATATATATATATATATATATATATATATATATATATATATATATATATATTGTGATGCCATCACTGTCCTCTAGGGACTGGAACAGTGCAGTATGTGTGCTTTCCAGTCCACAGAGAGTTAATTCCTCAAAGAGAAGCCAACAGCAGCTGCTAACTAATGGAGTCAATCAGCCTGGTCTGAGTGAACAAGGAAGTGGTTTAAAAGACAGACTGAAAGCTGCTATGCTGAGACTATTTTCCCAGAGAAGGTGGGATGATAGACGCTGGTACAGAGGACCTACAGAGGAGTTTCTCTGGGCTCAAAGTGGGGCTGAGTTCCCTTAGGAAGAAAGGAGGAGAGACCATGCTGAAGCAGGGACGGTTGCTCCAAAAGAACTAAGATAAGCAAAACCCTTATTATTTTATACAGAGACTGTGTTACATTGTGGCATATGCCAGGACATGTTTTTTTATTGTATTGTATGTCTTTATTTATATAGCGCCATTAATGTACATAGCGCTTCACAGTAGTAATACAGGGCGGTAATCAAATAAATAACAGATAATATAAATAACAAATCATGGGAATAAGTGCTTAAGACATAAAAGTAACATTAAGGAAGCTTACAGTCTAATTGGTAGGTAGGAAGAACGTACAGAGGCAGTAGGAGGGAGTTCTGGTAAGTGCGTCTGCAGGGGGCTAAGCTTTATGGCTTGGGAACCAGCTTAGCTGGCCATCCAGTTAGCAAGGGCTAAAACTATGGTGTATTCAGTTTTCCCTAAAGGGAATAGGTGTTATTTTTATGTGTTGTTTTGATTTAAAGGGACAGTGAAATAAATCCCATGTAAGAGAAGTATGAAGTTTCCTGCCTTTTAGATATACAAGTGTATTGTACACATGGCATTATATACCTCTTTATTATATATTATATAAAAAATACTAATACAAATTTCAATAAGAAAAAAAAAATCAATAAGTAACAAAAAGATTTTAGTTGGTAAATAGCTTCCTGTTGTGCTGAAGAACTCATTGTCTCCGGCTCTATAATGTCTCCGGAAAACAGTAAAGTTATTATATATACGCCAATGAGCGAAGGGGGGGAGGAGGAAGTAGCTACGGGAGGGAGGTGCCTTGAGAGGGAAATCTGTGAGGCAGCCGTGCATGGATTTCCCTCCCTCTCCCCCCTCACCCGTGCATAGCTCTTCCCTCCCCTCCCTCCAAAATGTAGGGGGGGAAGTGTGTGTTGTGCACAGCCCGGGGGGGAGGGGGGCGGCGAACAGGACGGCCACGCCCCCCTTGTCATTGCCCCTGCCCACCTGACCCGTTTGGCAACGCCCCCCAAGCGCGCATCACAGTTCTCTGCAGACCGCAAATCACGCTGCACTGACTTGCACGCGCCGCCGGCAAGCAAGGCAGCCATGCGGATGCGTGCAGCGGGGCCTCAGCCTAACAAGGTAAGGTGGGATACAGCTTGAAAGCAGTTCTACTTAGAAAAATATCATATTCTCTAGCATTAGCAGTTTGTAAAGTCACTGTGGTCAAGCTCTGTATATTTTAGGAAGGGCAAATCTAAAAGTAGTTTCATAGCTTTCCTTTATGGAAAACTGTAAGTTTCTCCATGGCAACAATCTGCCATACTCCAAGCTCCATGAGCTAAGAGGAGTGGGTCCTGCAAACTTCCAATAAAGAGATAGATTTAGCTCGGACATACAGAGCATCTGGGTAATATACAGGGTTTGGGCCGTGTCATTTAACATAAAAGTTTCTGGCTTCAAAGGGATCCTATCCCTCTTTGTAGGGAATCTCTGACCTCAGACCAGTATTGTTGGATTGTGGGTGAATTCACAACAAATATGATAGAATAACCTCTAATAGCCACAATTTCTCAAAGAGATCCAACACATTAGGAAAGTTCACTTTGAGTCACGCAAGTGTATAGTACCAGCTAACAAGCACTATTTATTGCACCTCCCTAATCTTAGTGGACCTACAGGAAGAGCCTTTTTGTGCCAGATCCAAGCCTACTGCACCGACACACTTTATTCGAGCAAATACCCGGTATGTACCTGGCAGATACCTGGAATGCGCCGCTCCTCACCTCTGGCAAGCCCCGTTGCATTTGCCTTCCCAGCCTGGGTTCATGCCTGGCTGATGGGCGGCTGATCTGTTAAATGATAATGATTAGGATTTAATAGGCTGCAATGCTTCGCGTGTCTACCAGATGGCATAAATTCATGAATTGTAATGCAGTATATATATATGTACTGTGCAGTATTGCAGCCAGCGGGAATAAAATGCTTCAATCCCTGCCGGAAAATAACTCAATGCACTCGGGCAGAAAACAGTCACAAACCTCAAAACACCCGGGTATACCCGAATTCGTGGGACTAGCCGAGCTCGAATAAAGTGTGTCGCCAGTGTAGGTCTCACTGCCCATTTGGGTACCTAGATCCTGTTCCCAGAAAGTTTGATATTTAAGTTTAGATGTCATTACAAAGTTATAGTTACAGGAAATTATACCTTTTTGTTAAGTGTTTGTCAATTAACAAGCTATCAAATAGTCTAAGAGACCTGCTAAAAAAAAAGGTATTAACAGCGAGAGAGGTAATCCAGTGTTGGAGTTGTAGGTAAGGGGCGATAATGAGCATATCGCCTTCTATACAGGAATAATAATCAGGATAAATAACATAGGCCGTTGTTTTTGTTCCAATTATTAAAACAACTGTATCTGTTTGGGAGGAAAATCTGGTTTGTAGCCATTGGGAGCCAAAGACACAGGATATGAAGTCAGATTAAAGAAGCATACCAACAAATCTCAAGTCTGAAGAGAACATATTTGTTTGTATGTAATAGTTTTGATTCTCTTGGTCTGTTCTTAGCTTAAGTCCACAAAGCGTCCCAAGGGAGATATTTTAAAATGTAGCTTGTTCATTGCTAATAGCATTATTAAACCAGTGCCATATTGTCT
This sequence comes from Ascaphus truei, assembly GCF_040206685.1. Classification (NCBI taxonomy): domain Eukaryota; kingdom Metazoa; phylum Chordata; class Amphibia; order Anura; family Ascaphidae; genus Ascaphus; species Ascaphus truei. The sequence goes on along the minus strand of NC_134490.1, from coordinate 71,108,807 downwards.
TTAACTGGGTAACATAATAATATGTGTGTATGGTGCAATCCCAAACCATCCCGTATCCCTCTGTAAATACATAGCATTGTTATTTGTTCTACGTTTCTTCTTATACCATACAAAGTCTAGAATTCATTTTTAGATTCTATCTAACATAGTTCTAGGGATCTTCACCGGCAGGGATTGAATTATACATGGAAATGGAGGAAGAACTGACATCTGAAGAGCAGCTACTTTACCTAGCCAAGACACACCATTACGGTCCCAGGAATCCAACATCTTTTTGAGTTTTTTTAAAAAGTGGGGTAACATTAACTTTATAGAAATTATGGTATTGTGGAGTAATGACTTCATAGATTTTCTGTCCAGCCAAACAAAAAGTTAAGCTGAAGGCCGTTGGCCTCCAGTGCATGAGTATTTCTGATTAGGATTTCTGATTTTTGGTTTAAAAAAACCTCCAGAAATATGACCGTATTTCTCAAGCTCTTGCATTAGAAATGGCAATGTAGAAGGTTTAGAAACAAAGAGAATATCAGCGGCAAACCGGGCTGTCTTATCAGATTGTATTCTGTGAACGGTTCTATAACAAGAGCGAAGATTAGAGGGGACAAGGGACATCCTTGGCGAGTATTTCTTTTCAACAGCAATGGGCTGGATAAGCAACCTAGTCTTCACTCCATCTAAGAGTTGACTGCAAAGGGCCAAAACCCAACCAACAAAATTGCAGACAAATCCTGCTCTTATCGAATAAATTGGCAATTAATCCTATTGAAATCTTTGTCGGCGTCTAGGGAGATCACAATAGATTTATCTTTTGGGGAGTTTACATGAGCTATGACATGTATTGCACTACGAGACTCGTCTTGGAAAATCAGATCTGGACAGTCTCTGTCTAATTTATTCATCAGAACTTTGGCAAAGATTTTCACATGTAAATTTAGCAAGGATATTGGTCTGCAATTAGAACACAAAGTGTGGTTTATAGATCACAGAGATAAGTGCTTCTAGGGTTTGTTTACAGAAGGGCAAAGACGTTTTAAAGCCTCTTATAGAGTTTATGCAATTTAGAAACAATTAGGGTTATACATTTCTTGGGAAAACTAGCTGTAAACCAATGAGGGCCAGGCAGTTTTGAGGTTTTCAATTGTTTAATAGCAAATGTAATTTCTGACTGAACTCTCTATCTAGAATGTCGGCTTGAGCCATTGGAATGTGTGGTAGATCACAAGAATCTAAATATGGGGAAATATGTGCCATTGAAGGAGAATTAGGGGGGTATAAAGTTTATTATAGAACTCAGTGAAGATTCCAGTAATTTCTTTAGACGAATAAATCGGTTGGTTTTGTTGATTTTTAATGCAATTAACAAAACTGTCATTTTGTTGTTTTTGCAATGTATTTTTAAGAAGTTTACCTGGACTATTTCCCCATTCATAGAACTTCTGCTAGGTCCTTTTCATTTGGTAATCTACAGCTCCCATTTTTACAGTATAAACAAAAAGAGAAGGATTAAAGCGCTAAAAAAAACAATAAATACTGTGATGACTGTAATTAAGCACTAAATGCTATGCTGCTGGAGTAAAACTGGTCCTTAGAAGCTTTTTGAATGTAGTAAACAGGAAAAATCCAACGCAAAAAAACACAAGTGATGGAGAAAGGAAAAAAATATAGTATAATACAATTTTAAATAGCTGTGATGTTGAGACTGAATGATAGGTATTGCACTCCACATTAAGTGCCTATAATTTAGGCATTGAATCATAAAGTGAATCTCCTTCTTTGTATACAGGGATTTGTTCATGTGGTTTGTAAGAGAAAAGAAAAACAGGGCATACATAGCTCAATATGTATAATAAACCTTTACATTTAGGCCAAGTGAATTAAAAACCTCTACAATATAGGCATTCTTTAAACCATTGAATTTTGAGTGGAAACTATCAGTGTAGTGCAGAAGACTTCTGCTCCTTCACATCACATGCGGGTTCTCACGAAGTCTCACTGAGTGCTTCCAGAGTCTCTAATCTTACTGCTTGTCCCACTGGTATCTCTAGATATTCACATGGTGCAGCCATGTGTGGGAGGGGGAGTGAGACTCCGTTACAGTCTTGTCAGTGTTTAAAAACAGTTTGTATTGGGAAATCCAGTTTTCGAGTCTCAAAAAGTCAGACTGAAGTATGTGTTGAAGGTCAGAGAGGCTATGGCTGTGTGCATATAGGATTGTGTCATCTGCATAAATGTGTATTGAGGCTTCCTTACAAGCTGTGGGAAGATCATTAATGAACACTGAGAAGAGTAGGGGCCCCAGAACAGAGCCTTGCGGGACACCACAGGTGATATCCAGGGGGTTGGAGTTAGAGCCTGAGATGGACACATGTTGGGATCTTCCTGATAGGTAGGACTGAAACCAGTTTAAAGCATGTTTCCCTATTCCAGAGCTCTGGAGTTTGTTAAGCAGGATAGCATGATCAACTGTGTCAAAAGCCTTTGCAAAATCTAGGAATACTGCACCAGTGAGTTGTCCCCGTTCCATTCCACACTGGATTTCATTGCAAACTTTTAGCAGGGTAGTTACGGTGGAGTGTTTGGGACGAAACCCAGATTGGAATTGGCTAGGGAAATTTGTCTTGGTATAGAAATCGCTTAATTGGGAGTGGACACATTTTTCCATGACTTTGGATAGAATTGGGAGAAGTGAGATTGGCCTGTAGTTTGAGACAGTGTTTTTGTCCCCACTTTTGAAGATTGGGACAACTCTGGCAGTTTTCCAGGTCTTAGGGATATGGCTTGGAGACAGGATAGAGTTGACTATGGATGCAATTGGTTTGGCAATGGCTGGGGCACCAAGTCGTAGGAACCTAGATTGTAGTAAGTCGGGTCCACATTGGCTGCTTAGTTTTAGTTTGAGGAGCGCTTGTATAATCTCCTCTTCAGATACTGGGCCAAATTGAAAATTGTGGGCAGTGTTGGGAGGGGGTGGGACTGTAGGGGTACTCCCAGGATGAGATTCAGGTTTGTGGTTTGGGCTGCGTTTCACTAATAAGTTAGTGGCACACCCCACAAAGTAATCATTGAACGCATTTGCAATGTCAGTGGGGTTTGTCAGAGTAATATCCCCCTTAGTGATATTACTTGTTTTTTTATGGTTAGGAGGCTGGAATATATTGTTGATAACCTTCCAGAAGTTAGCTGGGTTTGATGTATTCTGGTGGAGATTGTCAGAGTAATATTGTGCTTTTGCATGCCTTGTTTGTCTTGTGCACATGTTCTGCATGCATCTGTAGTGATTGAGATCCTTGGTAGTGCCAGTTACTTTGTAGCTTTTCTACAAGGCATCCCTGAACTTGTAGAGTGCTATAAGGTCAGGTGTAACCCATGGAAGGTGGGCCCCCCGTACCCTTATTTTGCGTAGTGGAGCATGGGTATCGCAGAGTTTTAAGAACTCGGATTGGAAATAGTCGAGTACAGAATCAGGGTCGGGAATTAAATCGATTCTGTGCCATGGGCAGTTGGTAAGGTCATCCAGAAACTGTTGTGGGTTAAAGTTTTTAAATGTTCTAGTGAGGAGAACTTTAGGGCTTGAATGGGGCGGTTTAATTTTTCTTACACAGTACACTATTGAATGGTCACTGAAAATATCAGGAAGGATGCCAGAGGATTGGATTCTGCTGGGGTTTGAGGAGAGAATCCAGTCTAGCAAGGAATGGTTATGCGATTTCAGGTTTATCCGTGTGGGTTGGGAAATGAGTTGCGATAGGTTAAGTGACTTGAGTTGTATCTGGATTTTGTGGTTTTTAGGGTCAAGCCAATTGAAGTTGAAATCCCCAAGAAGTAGCAGCTCACTCTTCTCATTCAGAGAGGAAATGGACCCAAGAAATTGGGTGATATCAGTCAGGGATTGTCGAGCGGCTTTAGGGGGGCGGTAGATGCCAGCAAGCAAGATGGGCTTAGAAAAGGGGAGGCAGATTTTGCCAACTAGAATTTCAAAAGAGGGTGGGCTTGGTGGGCAATTTAACAGTGTAAATTGTAATGTGTCTGCAATATAAAATAACACCCCTCCTCCTCTCTTTGACCTATCTCTCCTAAAAATGGAGTATCCCTGAATGGCAATATTTGCATCAGGGGTTTTAGGGGATAGCCATGTTTCTGTAAGAACGATGGCTTTGGGTTTATGCATAAGGCACCATGCCCTTAGTTCGTCCAGTTTGGGCAGCAGGCTCCGGATGTTTATATGGGCGACAGATAGCCCTTTTTGGAATTTAAAGGTGGAATTCTCAGGGGCATGGGACAGAGCTGAAATGGGAGGACCTGGGTTAGGTTCAATATCACCTGCTAAAGAGAGTAACAGTGATTTATTCGACCTATTTGCTGTTACAGCATAGCACTGTATTGCATAGTATTTCAGCAGCACACTGGTTCACCGCTTCTTATAAAGTTGAATAGCTTCCCAAATCTAAAGATATTTTCCAGTGATAATAAGCAGTTTTGCACATTTTGCTAATACGGGCATCAAAAGAGAAGGACGGATTAAGAAGAATGCACACATTTCAGAGAGGGATTATGTAGAATGCTCAAATCATCCTAAATAAATTAATCTAATAATCCTTTTTAATCATCCCATGTGAGCAAAAAATTACTTTTTTCTGTCATTAGTCATTTCATTCTGTGTGGGCAAGCACTTATCTAAAATGCTGACATCTAAATACCATGCTCAATTGCAATGCATTATTTAAAGCAGCCGTTCACCCTAATTTCATCTTGTTTTTACAGTGTTGGAAAATGTAGTTAATAAGTTTTTATGTTTTCTTCAGTGATCAGACTTTCCTCAAGGTTGCCATGGACATGCTATGAGTTCTGTACAGCAATCTTGCTTTATGGACTGAGAGTGATAGAGAAAATGAAGGGGAGAGTGTGAGAGTGAGTGGAGAGGTGCGAGTATGACAGAGAGGGAGAGGTGAGAGAGAGAGGTGGGAAAGAGAGAGGGGGGAATGAGATGGGGAGGGAGAGTGGTTGAGAGAGGGTGGAGGAGAGAGAGAGAAAGAGGGTGGGGAGAATGAGAGACAGAGGGTGGAGAGGTGAGAGGGAATCGGAGACAGAGGGGAGGGGGGATGAGAGATAATTTGACGTGAATAGTTTGTTTATTTGCAAGTGCAAATTGATTTAAAAAAAAAAAAAAAAAGTCTACCAATTTGGGGCAGGGGGCTGGAGAGATTTTTAGTAATTTGGCCAGTTGCAGGGAGGAGAAAAGCAGCATCTGTGTACAGACACAACTCGTACAGGACTCTCTGGATGCCGACATCTGCGTGTCTGCAGTTGTGTCTGTCTCAGAGCAATGACATTTTTTTAATTGATGTAAGTGCATTATCTTTTTATCCGCAAAATAAAGAGATCTACACTATGTAGCCTTTTCTGTCTTCCTGAGAGGTAATCTGAGATTGTGTGGCGGAGAGAGATCCAGTATTTCACCAGTAATATACTGCACCGACACACTTTATTAGAGCAAATACCCGGTATGTACCTGGCAGATACCTGGAATGCGCCGCTCCTCACCTCTGACAAGCCCCGTTGCATTTGCCTTCCCAGCCTGGGTTCATGCCTGGCTGATGGGCGGCTGATCTGTTAAATGATAATGATTAGGATTTAATAGGCTGCAATGCTTCGCGTGTCTGCCAGATGGCATAAATTCATGAATTGTAATGCAGTATATATATATATACTGTGCAGTATTGCAGCCAGCGGGAATAAAATGCTTCAATCCCTGCCTGGAAAATAACTCAATGCACTCGGGCAGAAAACAGTCACAAACCTCAATACACCCGGGTATACCCGAATTCGTGGGACTAGCCAAGCTCGAATAAAGTGTGTCGCCAGTGTACAAATAACCCAAGCAGTCAAAATGAAGTGAGAATACAAGAACTGCTGATATTCTGAGCATTCAAAAGTTATCACTAAGCTCTGAAACCATCAGTGGTCTCCAAGTCAATCAAGTCTAGCTTACACAAGCAAAAAGGCATACAAATATCTGTCACGAGTGCTCACCACAAACAACGCTGGGCCGCAAAGCTGAGGTGGGGATATTGATAGCTACCGACCAACAACCGAGCAGCCACGTCCGGAGTGCAGAGTGGTAGTATATACAGAAAACTAACTAAATGTATACTAAGTGAAAAATATATAAAGTGAGTGTAGATATATATCTGCAGCAGAATGATCAGAAAACAGCATCATCACAGCAAAAACGTCTTCTCTGCAATCACTCTACTATGCATACGTAAAGGTATCTATCACACAATGTGGTGCAGGGGGGCACCCCCAACTGAACTGGAAGACATTGTTCGACTCTCTATCCAAATAATTCTAAGAATTTCGGAAAGGAGGCTGGAGAGACAAGGGTCACTGTCAGAGTCTTCCTAGAAGTCCTGCTCCTAGCCAAAGTTCCCTTGTCTGTTCACCGAGTGTGCTACTGTTTCTCTTGGCTCTGGGGTTCCTCTATCTGTCTGTCTCCTCTTGGTGCTCCTGTCCTCTGTCCTTATAGTTTCCAGTTTCCTGTTCTTCCCTTGCCTTTGTTTTGTGTCCTAACTCCTTATGCTTATGCCCATCCTTCTGCTTCTGTTCAGTGTGGAGTCCTGACTACTTATTAAAGGTCCTTGCCTATGTACTGGGTTGTCCCGTCTGTTTCCTGCTTGTGAGTCCCTGGTCTCAGTTCCTGCTCCCTGGTCTCAGTTCCTGCTCCCTGGTCTCAGTTCCTGCTCCACTGCCCTGTTCCTGCCTTCCTGCTGCCGACCCCTGTCTGTACCCCGATGATCCTTGCCTGCCACCTGCCACCGACCCAGACCATTCTTGTTTCCCCTGCTGTCCCGGCCACTGAGGTCTTACCCGCTCCTGGAGTCTCCCTCGTGACAGTCACATCAGCCAGCTCAGGGTTAAAAAGCTACTCTACTTCCTCAGCAGCAAGGATTCCAGCTTCTCTGGCTCATAAAGTTGAACCTATGCAGGTGAATACAGTTTGAGGACCAATTAGTTTGGAAGCTCTGAGAAGCCAACATTGCTTAGAGGATTTATGTTTGGACCCTGGACCCTGGACATTACCAAGCCAGTTGCTCTAACAAGCACTAACAAGCCCCAACAAGCCTCTGTTGTTGCCAGTTGCCCTAACAAGTGTCTGTTTAAGGTCCACAAAGGTTGATTTCCATGAATGGCATTCACTCTGACTAGCTAGTACAGTTTTTTTCACAATCAGTATTCTTCACCACACAAGAGAATAGAAGCATATCCATCACTTCCCTTTGACCATCATTCTTAAGGAAGGTGCTCGTCACATTTCTAAAACTGCCATGATAGACTCAAGTGGTGCTGGAAATTTCATGGACTTCGGCTTTGCCAAAAATATCTGATTTGATCTAGACCTACAGGCTCCCCTGTGAAGTTGAAGTTGTCAGTAGTTCTCTATTACATTATGGTCCTGTGACACATTAAACTTGCCATCCAACTCTCATAGTGGAGTCCGGCCATCAGGAAGAGATTTTGTTCAACCTCATTCCTTCACCTCTGTTTACAGTCATACTGGGTATTCCCTGGCTGGAGGTCCATGATCCTCAAATCAACTGAAAAACCAGGACTCACTTTTCCTTCTGAGCAATGTTAACTTTGTTGCCTGCCTCCAAAGAGTCCAGTGGCAATGTGCGGAATTTCTTCCACCCTCTTTGGTAAGCTGCCACTACCATATCAAGAATTTCAGGACTTCTGTGATAATAGACAGGCAGATAAGCTTCTTCCAAACTGGTCATATGACTGCCCCATTGAATTGCTGTTAGGTACTGCCATCCCTTTCAGAAGAATGTATTCCCTCTCTGACCTGAGCTGCAAGTGCTGAGGGAATATTTGCAAGAGAACCTTTCTATAGGCTTGATCCGACACTTTGCCTTTCCTGCTAGAGCCGTTCTCTTCTTTGTTGGGAAAAAAGATGGTTCCTTATGTCCCTGCAGCACACATCTTTTGGGGGCTGCATTTTTCTCTTTTTTGGTTCATATGATTTCTTGCTCATTGGGTGCACCACCACTGATGTATATCGTCTAAATTATTTTTGGTCTAATGAATTGTAAATTTATTTATAATGGTAGTAGAGTTCTTCTCTAATTTTACTTGGTCCCTGCATTGACTTCTGGGTACCCACTACCTTTGATCCAAGAGCTCCTGGAGAGATTGTATTCAACCGGGAGATAAGGGGGAAACTGTGTTCAGAACCCGATGCAGACATGAGTACATAGTAATGCCTTTCAGTTTCTGTAATGCACTAGCTATTTTTCCACATTTCATCAACGAGTCTCTTCGAGACCTCCTGAACCAGTTCATGATTGCTTACCTGGATGACATCCTTATTTTCTCGGATAATTTACAGGATCATCGAAAACATGTCCGTATAGTCCTGGAATGTCTCTGCAGACGCTTTGCCCCTAGTTTCGCAAACCTGTATGTGGGACACTGGGAGGAGCATTGTATATGGGTTAACAATCCTTTCATTAATAACATCATTATATGGAAACGCTATATAGATGATGTCCTAGTAGTGTGGGATGGAGACGATGCATCAGTACAAGAGTTTGTGTCATTTATTAACAACAATGATTATAACTTGGAGTTTACCCATCAAACAGACACTACCTCCATTAATTATTTAGACCTCAAATTAACATCTAACCAAGGAGGAGTGTACACAGAGACCTTCTTTAAGGAGGTAGAAACAAACAATTTGCTGATGGCATCGAGCAACCACAAAGACACTTGGATTAAAAATATTCCCATGGGCCAGTTCATGAGGTTAAAAAGAAATTGTAGCAACAATGACATATTTCTAAAACAAGCAGAATTAATGCGTAGCAGATTTATTGAACGAGGCTATAACTCTGAGTATTTGGACAAAGAATTGGAAAGAGTGAAGTATATGGATAGGGAGAATTTGTTGTCACAGAAAATAAAGAAATCAGAAACTAAGGCCACAAAAACAGTAGATGTGGCATTTGTGACCAATTACAATTCTGTGTACAAACAAATTGAGAAGGTGGTTTCGAAGCACTGGTCTATTCTAAGTAATGACCCGGTGTTGGGTGACTATCTGACTAAGAAGCCAAGATTTATCTACAGAAAAGCCCCAAATTTGAAAAATACCTTGGCACCAAGTGACATTGGGCAGAATATGTTTTTAGTCCCCAAAACCAATTGGTTGGGCCAAAAGCCTATAGGAAATTTTAGCTGTACAAAGTGCTCCATGTGTAAACATATGAATACCAACAGAAAGACCTTTTCCTCCAAAAAAACACAAGAAGTTTTCAAGATAGAGGATTTTATTACTTGTGATTCAGTGTACATAGTTTATTTATTAGAATGTCAAAACAAAGAAAAACCTGGCGCCAAAAGTTCATTGGATAATCCTGTACTCCTCAGGGGATCAGCACACTTGCTTGACAGGCCATGTAGGGGAAAAAACACAAACAGACACAGATCATAGTGCAACACTGTAGGGTTAAAACAGGTCTACACTAATACACACACTGCACATATAACATAGAGACTCCTAGTGACTATAAAAACTATTTATTAAATAAAAAGAACTATGCCATAAAATGGTTTGGACAAATGAGAACACCGCTGGTCATCCAGATGGGAAAAATCAGAGCCCTACTTACAAGCAGCAAGGTAAATACAGGCAATGCAACAAAGAGTCCTTCGGCTGCTGCTGATGTCTTTGCAGAGATGTAATTCCTGCTGCACCGTGACTCTCGTGCTGACTCTCCCTCCACGGGTTAACAGGAACAGTGGCAGTGTCGGAGGCCCGCTCGTGGGGCTCACAGCTCTCCTCCACGTGAGGCTGCTCTCCTCACTTCCTCCTCCGGTTACACAGGCTGTCACTAGGAGTCTCTATGTTATATGTGCAGTGTGTGTATGAGTGTAGACCTGTTTTAACCCTACAGTGTTGCACTATGATCTGTGTCTGTTTGTGTTTTTTCCCCTACATGGCCTGTCAAGCAAGTGTGCTGATCCCCTGAGGAGTACAGGATTATCCAATGAACTTTTGGCGCCAGGTTTTTCTTTGTTTTCACTTTCTCTGTCAGTACTGACAGTATTACTAGGCAGCCTTTATATATATTTATATATATTTTGCAATTGTCACACTGGTGTTTTAGTCTTTAGCGCTTGTGCACATTTTTCTTTTTCACATTTTTATTTATTAGAATGTTCCTGTGGACTACAGTACGTAGGAAGAACAAAACGCAATTTAAAGGTACGAGTACAGGAACATATTCGGAATATCAGGAATGGATTTGAAAAGCACAGTGTCTCCAGACACTTTCTAACCCATCACCAAAAAGACCCTTCAAGCCTGACATTCCTGGGCATTAAACATGTTGCAGTAAATAGGAGAGGGGGCGATAGACTCAAGGCCCTCTCTGCCCAGGAATCCTTTTGGATACATAAATTAGATTGCATGGTACCTAAAGGATTGAATGAAGATCTAGATGTATGGGCATTCTACTAAACACCATACACTTACCACTATAGTTCTCACTAGTCATGAACACTTATGTAGGAGTATATGTAGCTATACCCTTTGAGTCCATTGAACAGGTAATTGGTAATTTCTCTTTAATATTGTGATTTTTAATATTGTAATTATTTGAAGTAGATAATATGTTTAATGAATTTTTAAATTTCGATTGTCTAACCTATTTATTTTTCCCCTTTTTTCTCATATTTTACAGAACTGTTGTTTAAATAATAATAATAAAGTGTTTTATTTTGCCTAAATTTAAATTCCGATTCATTGACACGCCTCCAACTTCGAATGGGCACGAATAATTGGCTAATTGCCTTAATGGGCTGACCAATAGTGGCAGCAGTATGTGTATTTAAAGATGGAGGCTTAGTCAATGAATTTTATCCCTGATGAAGAAGCATTTCCAGCTTCGAAACGCGTTGGATTATTTTCTAGGTGTTGGTATCCTTTATCTAGCCCATATACAGTATTTTTATCAATATTATTCATTGCGGCATTGGACTTGGAGCTGTTGTATTTTTTACCATTCGGCGCGGCACCTGTGACGTCACAGAAGTGCGCGAGCACCGGAACTACGCACCACGTGGACTTGTTGGTGATCCGGATGCAGAGGGAAACCCCAGGCACAGACGTGCGTCACGGGTGAAAGACTGCAGTACCTGCGACCCAAGCGGGGTCCCACGAGTTCCACAGACGCTGAGAGCTCAAGGGCTGCAGCTGCCATTCGCGAGGGTCTCAAGGGAGGGAGAGACGCCGCTGATATCACATCAAAGACAGCTGCTGCACCAGTGGGCTATATCTTCCGCTACCAGATGACTACGATGTGGTAACATTGTGCTGATGTTGCACAGAAATGCTCTAATTGTTTTACATTGATGTACGCCTAATACTTGCCATTTTAACACAATATAATTGTATTTAACTTGCTTCACTATTTGCGTTTTGCGCTTTTCTTTTGTTTTTTCTCAGTGTATTGGAGTGCCGAGCCACTCTCTGATTCAGCAGCATACGCCACAACATAAATATGGTTTGACTACTTACTCTCACAGTAGAGTAACACATATATTGCACATTGTACTAAGGTTATTTGTAGGTGCACTATAACACTATTTAGTGGAACACTATTGTAAGGTGGATTTTGGGTTGCGCACTTATTCTTTACTATCAATTATGTATCAAACTGGAGAAATGCAAATTTGAAAAGACCTGCATGCAGTTCCTTGGGTATATCATCTCCCCTGAAGGTTTGATTATGGATCCTAGTAAAAGTCAGGCTGTGGCGGAGTAACGGATGTGCTCGCCACAAACCAGGACTGGACTGCAGGGCTAAAGTGGGGATAGAGAAATACCGACCTGGAGCAGGGAGGCAGGGGCTCAGATTGCGGAATCCGTCATCGTGGTTAGCCGGGTCGGGGTTGGAAAGATCAGAGTAAAAGAAGTCCAGGCAGGCGGCACAGGAGCAATGGTCGAGATCAGAGACTGAGGTCGGCATCAAGGAAGGCTTTCTCGTATGGGCTACAGCCCAATAAAGCCTCTGGAAGGAGGAGACTCAAAAGCAGGATGGCGACCGGAACAGTGAAGCTGTAGCGCAGGAGATCCAGCGCAGGTGCTTCAGCACAGAACCGATGGTTGAGGTCACAGACTGGGGACAATACCAGGGAAGGCTTCACGAAACAGGAAGCTTCAGCAAAGGGGCTTCAGCACAGGAACGGCCTCTGGAAGGAGGGTAGGTACTGGAGGCAATGAAGGCCACTGGAAGCAGGGTATACTGCAGACAGGCCACTGGAACAGTGAAGGTGTAGCGCCGGGCTATCCAGCACTGGCGCTTTTGCACAGGAAGACTTGGGACAGGCCAAGCAGAGGTGCTTGTGACAAGCACCGGTTACACAAAAGAAAGTCCTCAAGGGATTCAAGAATTAGGCTCAGCCCCTTCCTGGTGGAATGGCTGACCCTAAATAGCATGGACAGCCAATAGGGGCAAAGCTGCACAGAAAGCAGCATCAAGCAAACTCCGTGTTCAGAAACAGCTGATCCCAATTGCTCAGTTCAGGGAGAGATTTACCTGGAACCTCTATAGCCATGTAAGGGTGAGTTCCAGCCAAACCCTGGACCGGATCCCTTACAAGCGGAATGGCCAATTCCGAAAAATGAGAAGGATGTTCTGAGGTTTGTGGGCTTTGCAATTTCGATAGATGCCTCATCAAAAACTTCTCCGGACCAATTGCTCCCATAACCAAACTCACATGAAAAGATGTGCTGTTTGAGGGGTCATTAGAAGCGAATTCAGCTTTTGGATGTCTAAAGTCTCTCTTTTCTCTGATCCTGTCCTTGTTCATCTGAACTCTGAGCTCCCATTCATTGTGGAGGTTGACACTTCCAACTCGGCCATCAGATCCAAGATTCTACTTCACCATTGTGCGTTCTACTCAAACCAGATGTCCGCAGCAGAAAGGAACTATGAAATAGGGAACAAGGAACTCTTGGAAATCAAGGATGCCTAGTGGAGAACTGTCAAAGTGAGAATATGACGTAAGTGGTAAGAATGCGAACGCAAGGGCTCATAGTGGAACCTTCTAACTTTCAGTAATCCCTGTGTGTCTGTGGCAGTATAAATCTTTGGATTTTATGAGGTTTTTGTGGCTAAGGTTATGCATGGCAGGCCCGGCTGACCTAATGCCGCAGAAATCAGTTATGAACGTATAAGCTTTTCCTTCCATTTCCCCACATGCAATAAGTGGTTATAAATCATTTCCTGATATAAACTCAAGTTTCGGTGCCGGCAAGTAAAATTGTTGCGCCCTTAATGGAGAGTGGTTAGATGGATTTGATACCCTAATGAATTTTTCCTGAATGATTACCTGTGTGAAAGATAAACCATGCTTAGTATCACATGTGTGCACAAATCACCATCCAAAAAAACTTGCAAGTACGTACGAAAACATGAATATTTTTTTGCTCACAATGAAATCAAATGTCTGCAAGAAAGAGAAGCAGCACAGAGCATGCCCCCACCTTTTTTTCTCCAGCGCGAGGAATGTGCTAAGATACGAAAGTTTAACTCAAAAAGCTCCGGAGCATCAGAGTAGTTTTAAAGTCAGGTTATTTATGAGAATAAAGAAAGAGAAGGGAACTTTTATTAATATAGTTGCAGGGTGAAATTGTGGGGTAATGGGGAGAAATGTCTTTCTTTTATTTGTTTGTTATTTTTGTGATGTTGTTTGGCTGTGTATGAGAGAAGTTTTTGTATTGTGTGTTCTGTATTGTGTGTAACCAGTAAAAACACATTGAATATTTTGTATTTAAAAATGTGGGTAAAAGCTCATAAGCATTGTTTGAAGTATATATTGTATTGTATGTTTTTATGTATATAACGCCATTAATATGCATAGCGCTTCACAGGAGTGATGCACGTCGTAATCATATAGGTAGCAAAGGGTAAAGGTAAGAGGTCATGGAATAAGTGATCCAGACATAAAAGTAAAAGTTGAGCAAAGAGAAGTCACTGCTCTGAGGAGCTTACAATCTAATTGGTAGGTAGGGAGAGCGTACAGAAACAATAGGATTTGATTAGAAGCCAGGAGAGGAATTTCAGGAGGGGAAACGCAGAATCAGAGTTTAAAGAGTAGAATGATTCTCGCAGCAGCGTGTGGGATAGATAGTAGGGAAGACAGGTAAAAGTCAGGAAGCTGGGATAGCAGGGGATTACAGTTATCAAGAGGGGAGAGAATGAGGGTCTGAATCAGAGTTTTTAATAGTTGAGCAACAGAGGAACAGGTGTATCGTTGTGATATTGTGGAGGAAAAAGCGACAGTTATAGAAATGTTTGGAATAAGAGAGGAGAATATGAGAGAGGAGTTGAGGGAGTGACCCCTAAGCAGCGTGCTTGAGCTACTGGATGGAAGATTCAAGAGTAATGAGGAAGGAGATAATAGGGTCAGGTTTGGGAGGAAGTGTGAGGAACTCTGTTTTTGCCATGTTAAATTTAAGGCGAAAGAGGGCCTTCCAGGATGAGATAACAGAGAGACATTCAGAAACTTAGGTTTGTATGGCAGGTGTAAGGTCAGGGGTTGAAAAGTAAATGAGGGTGTTGTCAGCATAGTGGTGATATTTAAACCTAAGAGATGTTATTAGGTCACCTAGAGAGAGGGTATACAGAGAAAAGAGAAGAGTGTGGTCCACAGAGGCAAATGCTTCAGAGAGGTGGAGTAATAGGAGTAGAGTGTAATGACCTCTGTCTTGGGCAGCAAATATGTCATCAGTTATTTTAGTGATAATTGTCTCTGTGGAGGAGCAGTGCAGAAGTCAGATTGTAGAGGGTTAAGGAGAGAATGGGTGTTGAGAAAATGGAGCAAGCAAGAGTTAGTAGACAAATTCAGTAGTTAGAAAGAGGGGTAGGGTCAAGCTTGCTATTTTTGAGTCATGGTATAACTAATACATATTTAAGGAGAATGGAAATGTAGCAGAGTAGAGGGAGAAAGGAGATCAACAGTGATGGTGACATTCTCTTTTGAGACAGTGGAAAAAGAGTCAAGGAAAGCAGGAAGAGAGTAGGAAGCAAAGTAGGATAGGAGGAAAAAGAGGGAATGTTCTGGTATATGGATTCAACCTCTTTCTTAAAAATAGTCAGCAAAAGTCCTGAGGTGAGATGAAGGAAGAATTTGTGTGGGTTAGACTTGTGAGTGTTGATTAATGGAGAGAAATAGGTTTGTGTAGCTTGAGAAAGGACAGAATTGCAACAGGATAGCATAAATTTGTAGTGAATGAAGTCAGTGAAACTATGAAAGTTAAAACAGAAGGCATTAAAATGAAATGAGTGGAGGGAGATACCATGAGCGTGTGGAGTTATTTGTGTGTTAAGAAGTTATATAAACCTCAGCTATATAAAAGCCCGTTGGTACATTTTTGAAAGGTCATAAAAAATGTAGTTCTTAGGGCTCTGGATAAAGCTCCATGTATTTAAACTTTAAGCAAAAGTTCCAATCCAATAATTGTTATTTTTCAGGAAGAAGCCGTGGTGTACCGTTATCTTATCTTTTCAGGGTCAATTGGCGAAACGCCCAGAAACAAAATGGCTCTTTGCCCGGAAACAAGTCTTATAGAAAATATTTTTCTTTAGTCAGATGAATATGCAGAGTGTCTTTAAAATTATAAAGCTGACCGTGTGCTCAGCACTGTGCAAAGAGATTATATAAAGCAAGAAATTAGTGTGAAGTCTTATACAAAATCATTTATCTATTAACTGAATATGTGATGTATGTTATAACTTTTAACCATTTATTTTTCCAAAGGTGTCCGTAAGCAGTTGTTATTGTCAAAGTTGCTGTGTAATCTAGAATGGGTTTGCCAGGAAGTGGTGAATTTGGTAGTCGTTTGTGGGTGTGTCTTGTGCATAGGGTTAAATATAGGACATAGGTGCAAAAGCAGTTACATAAGTGAATAAGGTATGCATTATATACAAGACATTTCACATTTTTTTAACAGAATAGTTACAGTGGAGTGTTAGGGTAAAAGCCAGATAGAGATGGGCTAGGGAAATTTGTATGGGTGAAATAATTGCTTAATTGGGGAGGGAATATTTTTCCATGACAGTGGATAGTATTGGGAGAAGAGAGATTGGCCTGTAGTTTGAGACAGTGTTTTTTTGTCCCCACTTTTGAAGATTGGGACAAACTCTGGCAGTTTCCCAGGTCTTAGGGATATGGCCTGCAGACAGGATAGAATTAATTATGGAAGCAAGTGGTTTGGCAAGGGATGATTCCCTAAAGTTTCAGGAACTTAGATTGTATCAAAGTCAGGTTCACATTGGCTACTTAGTTTTAATTTGAGGAACGAATTAGGAACATTAATAGGGAATACCTCTGTCTATATGCGGATGCTAAGACAGGAGTAAACACATTGATACAAGAATTTATTCCTAGGTATAAATTATCTCCCTATGAGACACATATGGGATGACTTATGACTATCAGCAGTCCAAAGGAAAGAATTAAGGACCATGTTATTGGTAATAAAACAATAAGTTGTATGCAACTAATACATTTTTTGAGTCTCTCTAGGCAACGTTGAAAGTGCACCTACTCGAGATGGGGTTAATAGTCACATATTTCCTGTGCAAGCATGCTCTTCATCCCAGGTGAAAAGGCCTAAAGTAACCACCAATACAGCAATTAAAGTAGCAGCGTTCTTTTCCTGGATCCAAAGCACGTAAAGCTTGTTCCAGCTCCACCAAATGTTCCAGCGCCACCAAAGACCAAAGTCACCTAAAGCACAGCCGCAGCAAGTTAACGTCTTGCGGAGTCAAAACTCTAACCGTTAACCAACGAGGAAAATAAGACACCAGGCTAAGGCCAGGTTTTATCAGAACATTTATTTTTTTCAGATGATTCAATATTTTTATTCTTTAGAGTGTGTTAAGTTAGAAATTTAAGGTGTATGTAGAATTGAGCCTTGATGGGAGGATTGGTTTCCTGGAAGCGTGGCTTGTGAAAGCTCTTGTATGTGTTTTGGCAGTACTCATCACTCTCTATGTATGTGTCATGTGCAGCAAAACTTTGATCCAGAAGTGTGTTGCACCTCCACCGAAAGGAGGGGGTCACCCAGGGGCGTGTGTCAGCCACAAGGAAAGGATCATAAGTCAGCCATGTTGACCATCGCAGACATTGTCTGTTCTGATATTCTGAGTGAATGATGTATACAATGCGTGCAGGGGTGAGGATCACGCATTCGCTTCCACAGATACCAAACCCCCTCAATTCTCAGTAATAGAATGTTGTGATGTTTCTGAAAATATATGATGATAGAGATAGATGCCATTTCTTTTATCTAGCAACTGCATATCCAAAGAAAGGTTTCTTGCATAAAATAAGGTTTTTAGTATTGTGTATAATTTCTGTATTTTTCCAATTTTTTAAGGGAACCTCTTTAAAGGGTGTATCAGACACTAGGAACAAGAATCAATTTATGGGTCAAGTGTCTCCACCAACCAATGAAACCTGTGTAAAAATGTATGTTTAGTCAGATAATAATTTACAGGAAGGATGTGGCCTTAATTTTGCAGTTTTTAATTTCATCATTAAACCAAGAACAGGTTCAGATTAGGCTTATGGCCTTACAAAACAGAATTGCTTTAGACTATGTTTTAGCTTCAAAAGGAAGGGTATGTGTTTGATTAAAGACAATGTTGTGTTTTTATTTCAGATCAGTGTAGCAATGTGCAGCATGAACTAGATGAAATACAAGAGATTCAAAAGAGGTTTACAAAGGGAAGTGATAGATTATCACCCTTGGGGTTAGGTGAATGGCTTAGATCACTTGGAGCAAAAACTTTTGAATGCTTGGATGTTTGGAGTGTTACTTGTTGTCATGTGTGTGTCACGTGTTGCAAAGGTATGATCCACAGGTGTGCGACCCTCTCCCCCAATCGGATGCCACTCGTTGCAGATGCCAGAAAACAGCAGTACCTTGAAGAAAGAAGATGCCGGTCACAGTTATTCAACTCCAAAAGACATATGGGCCGCAGCGCCTTATGAGACTATGACAGTGAAGGGCACGCGCCCTTGTCCTCTGAGTTATCCCTGGACTATCATCATGAACTTAATTCTCAAAAGCTATATTTTAAGAATAAAAAAGGAGGGAGTGTCAAAGTGAGAATATGACGTAAGGGGGGGGGGGGGTCTGACATAAACAGCACGGGGATCTAAGCAACCATTTTGAGTCAGCATCCATCTTAGGTGCCTGATATTGTCTATTGTCTGTATGAAAGTTGGAATGAATGTTAGTTTAAAATACATTTTTTCTTCTGAAGTTCCAATTGATATTGAGTGGTTCAGCTAAGCCAAAAACCTTGAGAAGAAGAGCACAGTGCCAATGTTATGAAAATACGAGACAGATAGGCACTGTCCGAGGGGGGGGGGGGGGGGGGCAATGTGTTCTGTATGTAGAGTAAAAGTTACCGGCTTGTATAAGGAATATTAGCTGAGTCATTTCATTTAGGCATCCCATAATAATGCTTTAACTAAATGTTTCGTGTGCAGTTTGTTTACCTTTTACGCTTACGTAGTGACGACACGCAACCTTGTAGATGGGGTGTGGGTTTAGTATTTTGTGTATAAATAATGCCTGTATGCCACCATGTCTTTGGGAGGGTTTTATTTTGAAACTCTCCTCTGCGTGTGCACCGCACAAAGAAAATAAACTTATTTGTCATTCTGCCAAATATATCCTCAGACTTGTGTTTTGTTATTCACAGCTTTTACAGAACCTACTAGAAGGGGCTACTCACCTAATCACTGTCCTTGCAGACCATCAGAATCTAGAATTTATCCGATCCACAAAAAGATTGTCTGCCTGACAAGCTCGGTGAGCCCTGATTTTTTCACTATTTCAGTTTATGATCTTCTACTGGGAAAGTGATTGCCCTATCTAGATTGACTATTAGCCCTTCTTCAGGCTTTGATTGGGAAGAAACCATCCTTTCCAAGAAGCACTTCTTCTGGGCCACCTTCTCCATGGATCTCTCAAATATTAAAGGAGCCTATACCCTCTTACATAATCTTCTGCAGGACATCAGTATGGTTCTGTGGGGTGGCTTCTGGACTTTTCAAGACCGCCTGTTCATCCCGGAATCTGTTAGATAAACGGTACTACAGCTTAGGCACGGCTCCAAACCTGCGGGTCATCTTGGAGTGCATAAAACACTGTTATCCCTCTCTTTCTGGTGACCCAAATGTTAGCAGGATATCGCACATTCGTGCTGTCCTGTGAGACGTGCAAGGAACAAGATCCCTTATGCATGGAACAAGATTTCTTATGCCTCCCCTCTGGGCTAGCTCTTTTACTGATCATTTTACTTTTTTTGTAATTGGACTTAACAGCAGCGACCTCCTGAGAGAATCTATATTATTGGAATAACTACATCATTTGGACACTCACTAACCAGCATGTGAGATTACCTAAGTGCTCTATTGCCTGTAGGCACTAACCTAACCGCTTCACAATTTTTATTAATCCACCAAACTGTTCACTTTGTTCATTTACTTGTTTTTATTTATGTTCTTCATATATTTTTTGTATTTCATACTTTTGTATCTTTTTTTATCCTTTCTATGTTTATTACCTTCTCTATTAAAAAGGTTTATCTATTTTAATTTGATTAATATACGCTATACTGTACATATTTAATACTGAATTGTTCTGTTTATCCGATTTGTTTACTTACACTCTTTGCAATTTTGTGGTTTCCACATTGTGGTTTATATTGTGGTAATACAGTAATACTCTCTTATCCTACACTTATTTATCTAACTGGCCACCTAGCGTCTATTTAGAGAACCCTTTATAAAGATACCTTCACAAGCTCCCAGGCTCAGTGTTATTAAAGAAGGAATAGTGCAAAACAAATGAGAACTTAAGTATTAGGTGATACCTTTTTTATTTACACTAACAATTTATATTATCATATATAGAATCATATAATATAAATATTTAGTCATAATAATAATTTAAAAAAAGTTTCCACCTCATACTGAAGTACTCATTTACTCTGCACTATCGCAATTGGACTAACATGAATATTTCTATTCCATTCATAAAGTAAGAATGTAACTGAGCAGAAATTTGTGGCCAGAACACTGTGAGGTCATCAGTGACATCAGAATGGGAGGGTGTGGCTAAGTTGCAGCAGATGTCATTTGCCTGGAGTAGTCATCACTCATTGGTCAAAATACTGTCTGCGTTTAGATACAGGCAGCTGACAGCAGCATTGTGAGGTCAAGTGAGCTCATTTGGACATCAGGATGCACTGAATGTGGTGAGCTATAAATGCTGGGCCTACAAGGAGGAGTTATCATTCATTCGTCAGCATGGAGCAAAGGAGGAGGAGACTTTCCTTGTAACAGCATCAATAATATCCTGATGACCAATGGAGGCACAGAGAGATGTGAGTGCAGTTTAATCTAACAAGGACCAGTTGGGACAAGTGGTGGGAGGCCAGCCCACGTGTGCATGTTGCATTTGAGTTAGTTGTTGAATTAACTGAATATTTTCCTTCAATTTCCACCACAAACAAATGGGTTTGTTTTTTTAGTCCAGCCATCTTCCTCCACACACAGTTCACCCCTCCCTTCACACGCAGCCCCCATTCAAACATCCCGCCCTCCTCCCTACACACACTCCTCACTTTCTCTAACCCTCAGTGGTATTTCCTTCTCTCCGCAGCGATCTCACATAGATTGGAAGCATCAGGATGCAGCGCGGCCTCCCCTTCTCTCTGGGGGAGGGCACCTGCGCCATCCCTGTCCATCCTGAAGATGCCCCTGACCCGGGGCCGGTCAGAGAGCGCCTGCCGAAAACAACCTGCGTGTCAGAAATCCACCCGGACGGTGTGCGACACATTGTGTGGATAAAAGCGGACATCTGGTAACCCTACTCTCTGGTGCAGCCACATCTGATCCATGTGAGCCGGGTGTGGGAGGAGCCGCTGCCAGAACCGGCAGAATCTATAGAGAAGGAGCTTTCTCCAGAAGAAGTGGGAAGGTGCTGCAGGGATGATATAGTTATAGTGTTACAAATATCATTGTAATCCTTACATATGTGTGGTCAGCTTCCTATTAAATACTATAAAGGTCCTTTCAAGTACAATGCACTTTACAATGATGTCAGCAGCAGAAGTAGCCACCTATGGGGTGGAATCGCAACAGCACATATATCAAACCTATCATTAGCTAATTACTAGGAGAGATAAGCCAAAACGTAAAAACAATGGGGTTTATATATCAATCTTGTTTTATAGTAATTTTAATGAACTTAATTGCTCAGAAATCAATCGGGTGCACCGGTAATTGAATGATATCAATAGGGGTGCAAAAGGGTCCCAAGAAATAATATTTATCAAACCAGCACCAGGCACCATCCAAGAAAGGAAATCGAATCTGTCCAAAATGTCACGTTGCTCAGTGATCGCCAGATCAGCGAAGCATTCTCCCCTCAACTTACTAAGACACATTGGGGTCTATTCTAGTATCTCCGAAATGTGACAAATCATTTCTAAAGTGCCCTTCAGAAGTGAATTTGCATGTGTTACCTGTGTCACATGTCAAAACACTGTGCGAAAAAGGCTTTGTTAGAAGCGTTTTCATTTTGACAGCGCAAATCCGGGAGGAATGAGCAAAATCGCATTGTTTGCAAACTCACTGTATTCTAGTACTGTAGCTCCGAGAAAGGCTAAACCGCTTCTAAACAACTCACATTTTTTTTTCTCACTACCTCAAAGCAGGCGACATAGGAATTACAATTTGGAGGTGGAGGACAACAATGCAAAAGCCCCATTTCAGGTGCTGGAGGGAGTTAGCACCACCACCCGGTCATTTAATTTCTAAAGCAATTACAGATCGGGCGGTTTGTCACTTTTTATAGAAACCATTTAGAAGAAGTGATTTGCAACAGCAGGTTGCTCCTGGTTACGGTGCTTTTTTCCTATTATGAAGAGCCCAGGTAGGCGCTATCTTCATAAACATACAGGTATGGCCACTCTTTATTTCTCAATGGTCAATTCTAAGGGATACATAATTATTGCATTCAAACATACTGTATGAAGAACTATATTGTGCCTTAACTCTGTAGAGCACCATACTCATATAGGATTATCATTACCCCTATAGTGGACCTTTCTAGCCCACCATGTCCTAATACCATTATTTTCAGGATCAAAACCCTGTTTTTCGTAAATATCCCTAAGTGCTCTGAGGTTTTGGCGCATATTTGTTTATTTCCCCTCCATTTTTACACATGGATTCATTTTTGGTCTCGCTAGCTCATTTCTAGAGAGTTGGCTTTCCTATACACCATTACTATACAGGTAATCTTGGATTTAAGAGGGTTCACATAATAATATCTGCCAATGCTTTTCTCTTATCCTCTTTGTTGTCCCTGCTGCTCCATTGAATTTCGTTATAAATGGGTATACTAAAGTCTGTATCTACAGGATTTTCTTGTTTAGATATTATATTAATCAAATATTCTCTGTTAGGGTTTCTGACTCTCAAATATCCTTATCGAGGGATCCTACCCCACAGCCTCGCTCAAGAATGCACCCTTTCAAAAGTAGTGATTGATCTTCAAAGTCGGTCTGACAAGAGTTCTTTTTAAAGCTTTGGCACTGACAATAAGGGATGTTTTTCTTCCATCTGTTGTGGTGATTGCTTGAGGCTAGTAAATAACTACAATATGGGAGCTAATAAACATTTGCTCTATACTGAGAGGGGTGCGACCCAAGGATAATAGTGTCCAGTGGAAACTTTAAACAATGAACATTAAGTGCATAACAACATAAAGAAAATCCCTTTGAATGGATGCACTCCTAATAATGATAAACTTATTCTATGTATTATATATTCACTTCTATTGACTTCCTGGCAGTACTAGTTTGCATAAATAGCCATTAGTGTAGTAGATGTTAAAAAGAGGATAGTAAATTAACAATGTAGGGAGTGGGTATACAGATTGACTGATAGGTCCCGACTACAATACTCCCTAATTAGAGACTACGTGCCCAAAAAAGACACTCGAGAAAAAATATTGTGTCTACATTGTTCATTATATTATATAAAACCTTTATTACATAACTCATTACACTCAAAAATGTAATTAAAAAAAACTAAAAGAAGATCCAGAGAAATATTGATTGGTAATTTAATGATATATATATATATATATATATATATATAATTGCCAGTTAAAAAGTAACACTGCTGTCAGGCACTGGAATGCTGCTGAAAGCAGACGTTGCTTTATTATTCTCAAAATACTTGTGATCTGTAAGTTCAATTACAGGCTCAAAATCAGTTCAAATAGTACAGCCTGATAATGACTCTTGAGAATGGACATTGGCCGTTATAGTTTCCAATTTGAAAGCATAACTACAGGGCTATTATTTGCGTGTGAAACATGTTAGAGTGACTGTATCAGTGCTTTTTTTGTCCATGTTTTTTATCTAAATAAATCCCTCTGATTATTCATTCATCCCTTCGCTGTGCACCGGTTTGTCCCCTGCTGGGGAGTTGTTCGTATACTACTGATCTAGCACTGGAGACAGGCTTTCGTTCAAGCACGGGAGCACCTGTAATTGTATCATTCCAACTATTTTTCAAGGTGTGCAGCATTTACTTCATATACCTGGGCTATATAAATAAAGACATTCATACATTCTGCCAGAGGCAGCCTGAAGACTAATACAGTTTACACACGGATTACACATGGCCATTACAATCTATAGGCAATTGAGTATCCCTATGTTAAACTGTGTTAAAGCTGCTACTTGCAGGCATAACTGTATCCTTATGCTAAACTATGTAGGAGTTGCTACCATGCTACACACTACACTATAATTTGTCAACTCTGTATGTGGATGTGAGGAGTTATAGTACTTGCCTTCGGTGGACAAGAGTAGCAGCCCAGCAGCTGTCATTGGCTTTTCACGGGTACTCTGAGGGGCCTATTCAGTAAGCGTCGATAAGGCACTTATCGACCAAAATGCTTACTCATTCAGTAAGCCTCGATAAGTGAGCGATAATGGCCTGTCTCGCCGAAAAATCTTTTGAACAAAATCAAATCACAGACTAAGCGGCGATAAGCCACTTATCGACACTTTTCTGAATGTTCATAAACACGCGCGATTCTAGAAGCCGTAAGTCGGCGATCGCCACCTATCGCAGCCCTAAAATTACGATTTTCTCCCCAAATCCAAACGTCAAAAAAGTTGGCAGATTGGTGGGGAGAAGCTTACACCAGAGGGGGGTGCCCACAGGGTATGGGGGTCTCCGGGTGGTCCCCGCTAGGCACCATGGGCCCCAAATAGGGTCCACGGGTGGGCCCACGGGTGTCTGGGGGTCCCCGTGTCAGCCCCACAGGTGTCTGAGGGCCCTCGGGTGGTTCCCACAGGGGTCTGGGTCCCTCGGGTGGTCCCTGTGGCTCCTCAGGGCCCCCACAGCTGTGAGGCCCCCGGTTCTTCCCTGCAGGTGTCCCCCGTGGGTCCGCAGGTACCCGTGGGCGTCCGGGGGTTCTCAGGTGGTCTCCATAGGTCCCCGCAGACCTACGGTACCAACCCTGTATGTAAAAACATAAAACATTTCAATAAATACCCCCCCTGCCCAAACACATACAGTACAGTAATGGGCAAAATAACTATTATCCAGCTATGGATAATAGATTATTTGCCCATTATTATTGAAAACCACATTCACGCGGTATTATGTACACCACATAACAACTGGAAAGAGTTGATGAAACTCTTTATTTATACTTTGAGTTACTTTAGATATCACGTTTATCCGTTTTCATATGGTTACACACTTTACATCTGCTATATGTGAAATTTCCCACTATTCCTAAATGGGTTCTTAAATTACTGGGTGCTCCCATATCAGTTTTCAATTGACTTTGAGCTAATACACTCCAGATTTTTAGATTTTCTGAATATTATATCAGGTCTGGATTTGAGCAGAGGATCCAATATAGGGGCCTATTCACTAAACTTCAATAAGTTCAGTGCATTGTCGAGCGATTTTACATGTTCTTATCGCACAATAAAAAATGTGTGTCAAAATGGTATTCACTAAGAAAAATCACACCTTTTTAAAAGTTAGGGGAAAAAAATGCAACATTTCACTACTTTGTTAAAAGTCCTATTGCACTGTTTGATTAAACTGCAGCCTGGAAGAGCTGCATCTCCATGCACAGCTCTTACAGGCGATCGTGCAGTTTTAATGTAAATTTTAATAACAGTAGCAGGGGGGTGGGGTGGGTGGGGGTAGTTGCCCCTGGGTGGGTGGTTAGGCCTTCCGGGTGGGTTGTGTGGAGGGGGTTAACCCCTTAATTACTGTAGCGGTTACTAACCACTAAGGTGATTAAGGGGTTAGTGGCCAGTAGTTTATTTGTTATTGTAATGTTGCTGCCCCCGGAGGGATTAGAGTAGATTAACAGGGGGTCTCAGGAGCAGAACTGCGTTAATTTGAGGTCCGGGGACACCCTGCTTCCCGAGATACAGGCCCCGTTATAGGGTGCCGGTATCTCCTATGCATTGAAATGTCCCGTATCACATAACTGTGGGAATCAAATTCATAGGACAGTGATGGCAAACCTTTTTGAGCCCAAGTGCCCAAACTGCAAACCAAAACGACTTATTTTTTTCAAAGTGCCAACACTGCAATTAAACCTCACACGCCCCTCTATTAGGGTGACCAGATTTTGAAAATGAAAAACCGGGACACAAAAAAAATTATTAATACAACAAAAAACATTACTAAAAAAGAATATTATAATGATATTTATCTAATAGTGTCACCATTGATGCTGTATTATTCATTCTACCTCTTCCCATTCTCTCTCTACCTTCTCCCCCATCACTGCTACCAACAGAAATCATGCGCCCCCTCCCCCCCCCAAAGGGAGGGAGGTGACAGGGAGGGAGGAAGGTGACAGGGAGGGAGGGAGGTGACAGGGAGGGAGGGAGGTGACAGGGAGGGAGGGAGGGAGGTGACAGGGAGGGAGGGAGGGAGAGAGAGAGGTGACAGGGAGGGAGGGAGAGAGGTGACAGGGAGGGAGGAAGGGAGAGAGAGAGGTGACAGGGAGGGAGAGAGGTGACAGGGAGGGAGGGAGAGAGGTGACGGAGGGAGGGAGGGGTGACAGGGAGGGAGGGGTGACAGGGAGGGAGGGGTGACAGGGAGGGAGGGAGGGGTGACAGGGAGGGAGGGAGAGAGGGGTGACAGGGAGGGAGGGAGAGAGGGGTGACAGGGAGGGAGGGAGGGGTGACAGGGAGGGAGGGGTGACAGGGAGGGAGGGAGGGGTGACAGGGAGGGAGGGAGGGGTGACAGGGAGGGGTGACAGGGAGGGAGGGATGACAGGGAGGGAGGGAGGGGTGACAGGGAGGGAGGGGTGACAGGGAGGGGTGACAGGGAGGGAGGGAGGGGTGACAGGGAGGGAGGGAGGGAGGGGTGACAGGGAGGGAGTGACAGGGAGGGAGGTGACAGGGAGGGAGAGAGGGAGAGAGGTGACTGGGAGGGAGGGAGGGAGGTGACTGGGAGGGAGGGAGAGAGGTGACTGGGAGGGAGGGAGGGAGAGAGGTGACTGGGAGGGAGGGAGGGAGAGAGGTGACTGGGAAGGAGAGATAGAGGTGACTGGGAGGGAGGGAGAGATAGAGGTGACTGGGAGGGAGGGATAGAGGTGACTGGGAGGGAGGGAGGGAGAGATAGAGGTGACTGGGAGGGAGGAAGAGATAGAGGTGACTGGGAGGGAGGGAGAGATAGAGGTGACTGGGAGGGAGGGAGAGATAGAGGTGACTGGGAGGGGGGAGGGAGGTGACTGGGAGGGAGGGAGGGAGGTGACTGGGAAGGAGAAATAGAGGTGACTGGGAGGGAGGGAGAGATAGAGGTGACTGGGAGGGAGAGATAGAGGTGACTGGGAGGGAGGGATAGAGGTGACTGGGAGGGAGGAAGAGATAGAGGTGACTGGGAGGGAGGAAGAGATAGAGGTGACTGGGAGGGAGAGATAGAGGTGACTGGGAGGGAGGAAGAGATAGAGGTGACTGGGAGGGAGGGAGGGAGAAATAGAGGTGACAGGGAGGGAGGTAGAGATAGAGGTGACAGGGAGGGAGGGAGGGAGGTGAAAGGGGGGGAGGCAGGTAGGGAGGTGACAGGGAGGGAGGGAGCTGACAGAGGGAGGGGGTGCGAGAGGTGACAGGGAGGGAGGGAGAGAGGTGACAGGGAGGGAGGGAGAGAGGTGACATGGAGGGAGGGAGGTGACAGGGAGGGAGGGAGAGAGGTGACATGGAGGGAGGGAGAGAGGTGACATGGAGGGAGGGAGAGAGGTGACAGGGAGGGAGATGACAGGGAGGGAGGGAGGTGACAGGGAGGGAGGGGTGACAGGGAGGGGTGACAGGGAGGGAGGGAGGGAGAGGTGACAGGGAGGGAGGGAGGGAGAGAGGGAGAGAGAGGCGACAGGGAGGGAGGGAGAGGTGACAGGGAGGGAGAGGGGTGAAAGGGAGAGAGGTGACAGGGAGGGAGGTGACAGGGAGGGAGGGAGAGAGAGAGGGGGAGAGGTGACAGGGAGGTGGAGAGAGGGAGAGGTGACCGGTATGGAGAGGATGACAGGGAGGGGGAGAGAGAGACACACACACACACACAGAGACACACACAGAGACACACACACAGAGACACACACACAGAGACACACACCCAGAAAATTATATAAATAATTTATTGACATTAATTAAAATTAAATAAAAAATGAAGACATTAATTGGACATTCCTCATTGTCATTCCTGACCTGACCTTGGGGCTTGTTTATATAATATAAAAATGTGCTAAATAAATAGCAGGGGAAAGCAGAAATATGGTTGTGCATTATTATAAATATATATGTTGCTACTTACACTTACAGTACTTATTGTACAGACTGTGTCACACGTGCAGCAGCAGCAGCAGCAGCAGCTCTGCCTCTGAGCAGCTCCAGACTGTCTGACACACCTTCTCCTGTGCTCCTGTGACATCACTGCCATCCCATGGATCACTGCGGCCCCTCCCACCCGGCATCTGTCCAATCCCCTGCCGTCTTGCTGAGCTGCTCCCATCCTCCTCAAATGGCCACCAATCTCCTGCACCGTTACTCCCTGGTAGTGTAGTGTGGTGTGCTCAGCTCATACTCTGCCCCCGGCTCTCGGCATTCTCACCCAATCCCCTGCAGCCTAGCATTCTACTATGAAGGAGTATGCCGGGGCAGGGCTTTGTAGAATGCCGGCCGGCACGCGGGGGAGGCAATTCAACAAGCGGGAAGCCAGTGGCCTGTAAATTCAAGAGCCCTCCTCCGCCTTCACCATCGCGCTGCACGCGTAGGTTTGAATAGACGGCGAAATCCAAAGGACTGCCTTCAACAGCCGCTCTCATCTCCTGCACCCTCCCGCTGCCTGTCTCTTTAAATGGAGGCCGCGCCCCCTTCTGCGTCATTACGCGTCTGCGCTTTCAGACCATCAAGCCTCCCGCGCTGAAATATCGTTCGGCTTCAAGAACCCCCCCCCCGGTGGGATCGAGAGGCGGGGCCGCGTGGGCGTCCTAACGGCTCCTCCTCCATTCCACCTCCCTCCAAGCTTCTACGTCACTGCCCCCCCCTTTGCGCTCCGCGACCGGCCGCTCGTGGTGCGTCATCGTGCCGCGCGGTTGCCATAGAGACCAGGCTCAGCCGGGTGCATTGAGCGGCTTCCTCCCCCCCTGACGGCGAAATCCAAAGGCGTGCCCACAGAGACGGCTCGGCGTGCCAGCAGCGGCACGCGTGCCACGCTTTCGCCATCACTGGCATAGGAGATACCAGCACCCCATAACGGGGAATGTATCTCGGGAGGCAGGGGGTCATCGGACCTGATATCAACGCGGTTCTGCTCCGGAGACACCCTGCTCATCTACACTAGTAATAAAATGTAAATTTAAAAACATTATTTTCGGGTGAGATTTGCGCAGGGAGAGGCGTCTCTCTCTTTCTGCAGCAGAAATAACTTGCCGGGTGAGCCCTTTTCAGAGGGGCGAACTTCACGTCGCCGGCTACTTGCCAGTTTAGCAAATATTGCTATCACAGGTATTCTGGGCTTTCTGCCTACCGTGATAGCAACGCTGTCAAAACTGGCGATTTAAATAGCCTGGCGATTTTTTTTATCGGTGCTTAGTGCATACGTCCCATTGTCGGACGCAAAAGCACTGATTTTGTCACTGTTTAGTGAATCTGCCCCATTGACACCACTATTAAACCACTTCAAAGAAATACATCACTGCGATCCCAGCAAAGTTGCATGTATGGGTATTGCAACTATACCACACACAGCAAGACAGGGAAATAGAGACATATCTATTGAAAAGAGAACAATTTTGGATCTATACTCTAAGATCAAAATATCCGTGAGGTTTCAACACACATGTTGAACTCACACCCTTTCTTAGATAATAAATTTCCATATTGAAATTTGATGTTCCTACCTGATCTCAGCATGTGAATTTGTTTTCATATAATACTCCTTTTTATATGACATTCCTCATTGGAATAAAGATTTATAATTGTCTTAATTATATGTATCTGTATTTTCAGATTGAAATATATGTTTTTTTATATGGTGTGTAACATGTATTATATAAATGTGTCATGAATTTGTTCGGCATTATTTAGTGTGATGCATTCTATTTTTTTAATGTTTAATGTTTTACTTTAATGTTTTATTCACTATATATATATATTGCAGTGGCATGTTTAATAGGTTAAATATAGTCACTTGACATAAACATTTTTTTATTGATGTCCATAGTAACTTCTAATGAATTTATTTTGTGATGTGTGTTTGTAAACTGTTAATAAATGTCCAGACAGTTTCTCCGTTGCTGTTGTTGTTATATATGGCTAATCATAGCCTCGTAACTAGTTTAAATATATACTGAGGAAACAGTCATTTTTGAATGGGACTGGAATAAAACAGATTCAAAGAAAATAGAAACATACTCATTTTCTTAGAAGAAACATACAATACACGCAGACATTTTTGCTTTAGGTGTAATTGATTTTTTCAAAGAAAGCTGACCACATTGATCAAAATGTACACGTATATTTAATTTATTTTTTATTATTATAATAATTATTATTTCTTTAACCTGGCAGCCTTTTCGTTAGCCCCCAATACTCATAATTCCATTGACTACTACTTCTTAAAACTAACATTTTGATGCACAAAAAAATGTCAATTATGATCTCATAAGTTGCACTCGCAAACACAATGTTATCCTGCCACTGGCCACGCGCTCTGATATCCCGGAGGGGTAGATCTAATTAAA